>NC_057808.1:469664626-469859618 GCF_018294505.1 Triticum aestivum
CCTCCGTCCTTCGCCGAGCGCCGCCTCCTTCTCTTACTCCGGCCGAACCCCGGCGAGCTCGCGCCGCTGCCTCCGTTTCACGTGCTTACCCGATCAGATCTGGGAGAGGTTGACTTTTTCCCCTCCCTTCGATTTCTGCGAAGTCCCGTGTTTTTCATATTATGTGCTCAAGTTCATCACATCATATCTCATTGCATACTGCTCCGTTTTGCGTGCATGATGTATCGAAATGTTCATCTCGATATGCGCTTCATTTTGTTCCATCGGTCCATGCTCGTTTGAGTCCATATTGATGCCCAAATCTCTGGTGCAAGAGTGCTATATGATGTTTACTGCTGTTAATTATCAGAAATTGGTGTTTTGTTATTTTTGCTACATTTGATGTGTGCATCTTTTGGGCATGAGCTCTACAGGTGTTCTGATCTATGCCATGCCATATTTACATAGGTGTATGCCATGTTTATTTGTGATCTATGTGGTGACTAGCACAAGCATGCAAACTAGGCTTCGTGATATTTCTGTTTTCAGGGACTTAGGATTTTTGCTGTCTGTTACTGCTGTTATTTTGTTGCCATGTATCCATGTGTCTATAGTGAGATCCATGCTTCTTTTGGGCATGATCAGTAAGGGTGTTTTGTAGATATTGTTGTGCTCTTTCCATTAATGCCCCTTTTTGCAATTATGGAGTGGCCTAGCATGTCTTATTCTTGCTCTACTTTTGCTATAAAATGTTCCTGGCAGATTGTTAACATGATATTCAATTTTGCCAAGGTTGTTGTAGTTGATCCATACATGCTATGAACTTTCTCTTGCCATGGTTAGCTTCATAAACATGCCATCTTGCTGTAGTGATGCATGTTTTTTCATGCATTGCTTTGTGATGAGTGAATCAAGCTCACCAAGATGCCCTCATAATTTCTGTTAATGCCATGCTCTGTTTTCTGCCAAGTCTGAAACCTGTTAACGGAACTTGCTATGTTTACATGGGTGACATCATATCTTCTGATCCTTTTTGGCTCATGGCCAGTAAGGGACTTTTGTTCTATGCTTTTAGTGGATTCATGCTATGCCTTGTTTTTCTATGTTAAGTTCCTGTAGCATGTTGATTGCTTGCTCTGAACAGTGCTACCTGATGCTGTTTATGCCATGTCCAGTAATTTCACCAAGTCTGTGAAACTGATATCTTTTGCACTTTTGCCATGCTTGTTTGAACCTTTTATTGTGTGATCTAGCCGTAGCTCAGTGTTCATCTTTTGTCAAGCATCTCCTGTAGATTACTGCCATATGTTTTGTTGCTATGTTGAGGTGCTGTATCATAGTTGCTTGATGTATTCTAAGTGCTATCATGCGGTTAATCGCAGATTCGTGTTATTCTTGTTTTGCTTGCCATTTGCAAACCGTGCATCCGTTTCCGGTGATCTTTATATCGATTTCGACCAAAATAATCTCATATTTCCAGTGGCATACTTGGTTTGCCAAGTTACTGCCTTGTTCATCCTTTTTTTTCCGGAGCACGCATACACATCGCATATCATATCTCGCATATCATGCATGTATTGCATCATGTTGCTTGTGCATTTCCCGTGATTGATTGTGGTTCCATTGCTTGTGTTCTTGCTATGGGTAGAGCCGGGAGACGAGTTCGTGAACGAGGAACTGTTGAGTACGCTTACGAGGATCAAGCTTTCGACAACTCTGAGAACCTTGCAGGCAAGATGACCATACCCTCGAAATCACTTCCATCTTTGCTTTGCTAGTTGTTCGTTCTATTGCTATGCTGCGCTACCTACCACTTGCTATATCATGCCTCCCATATTGCCATGTCAAGCCTCTAACCATCTTTTCCTAGCAAACCGTTGTTTGGCTAAGTTATCGCTTTTGCTCAGCCCTTCTTATAGCGTTGCTAGTTGCAGGTGAAGTTGAAGTTGGTTCCATGTTGGAACATGGATATTTTGGAATATCACAATATCTCTTATTTTAATTAATGCATCTGTATATTTGGTAAAGGGTGGAAGGCTCGGCCTTATGCCTGGTGTTTTGTGCCACTCTTGCCGCCCTAGTTTCCGTCATACCGGTATTATGTTCCTTGAGTTTGCGTTCCTTACGCGGTTGGGTGATTTATGGGACCCCCTTGACAGTTCGCCTTGAATAAAACTCCTCCAGCAAGGCCCAACATTGGTTTTACCATTTGCCACCTAAGCCTTTTTCCCTTGGGTTTTCGCGAGCCCGAGGGTCATCTTTATTTTAACCCCCCCGGGCCAGTGCTCCTTCGAGTGTTGGTCCGAACCGAGTATACTGCGGGGCCACTTCGGGGAAACTTGAGGCCTGGTTTTACTCGTAGGATGTCTCATCCGTTGTGCCCTGAGAACGAGATATGTGCAGCTCCTATCAGGATTTGTCGGCACATCGGGCGGCTTTGCTGGACTTGTTTTACCATTGTCGAAATGTCTTGTAAACCGGGATTCCGAGACTGATCGGGTCTTCTCAGGAGAAGGTTTATCCTTCATTGACCGTGAGAGCTTATAATGGGCTAAGTTGGGACACCCCTGCAGGGTATTATCTTTCGAAAGCCGTGCCCGCGGTTATGAGGCAGATGGGAATTTGTTAATGTCCGGTTGTAGCGAACTTGTCACTTGACTTAATTAAAATACATCAACCGTGTGTGTAGCCGTGATGGTCTCTTTTCGGCAGAGTCCGGGAAGTGAACACGGTTTGAGTTATGTATGAACGTAAGTAGTTTCAGGATCACTTCTTAATCATTTCTAGCTTCGCGACCGTTGCGTTGCTTCTCTTCTCGCTCTCTTTTGCGTATGTTAGCCACCATATATGCTTAGTGCCTGCTGCAGCTCCACCTCATTACACCATCCTTTCCTATAAGCTTAAATAGTCTTGATCTCGCGGGTGTGAGATTGCTGGGTCCTCGTGACTCACAGATTCTACCAAAACAGTTGCAGGTGCCGACGAGACCAGTGCAGATGACGCAACCAAGCTCAAGTGGGAGTTTGACGAGGAACGTGGTCGTTACTATGTTTCGTTTCCTGATGATCAGTAGTGGAGCCCAGTTGGGACGATCGGGGATCTAGCATTTGGGGTTATCTTATTTTCATTTGGATTTGACCATAGTCGGTCTAAGTGTGGATTTTTGGATGACGTATGAATTAATTTATGTATTGTGTGAAGTGGCGATTGTAAGCCAACTCTCGTTATCCCATTCTTGTTCATTACATGGGATTGTGTGAAGATGACCCTTCTTGCGACAATACCTACAATGCGGTTATGCCTCTAAGTCGTGCCTCGACACGTGGGAGATATAGCCGCATTGTGGGCGTTACAAGTTGGTAATAAGAGCCATCCCCGACTTAGGAGCCCCCTGCTTGATCGAATCGCTGGCGTTGTTGAGTCTAGAACAAAAATGTTTTGAGTCTTAGGATTATATATATCGGAGAGTAGGATTCTTTTTACTCCTCAGTCCCTTCGTCTCCCTGGTGAGGCCTCCTGGCGTAGAAGTTTTGACTCTTCTCTCCTCAAATTTCACTAAAAAAAATTTTTAGTATCACGCGGGTATCTTGGAATCGTTCCGATGGTTTTATGACGAGAACATTGTTCTTGGTGCCTCCTGACATTTAGGGGTTGTGGCAGTGTCCCGGGGAGTTGAGCTCCGAGGTATTGTCGTCACAATTTTATCGTTGCAGTTCTGGAATACCTGAGTTTCGCCGACATCGAAAATCTCTTTTATGCAGTTGTTGGTGAGATCACCTCGACGCCACCCAGTACTGGGGCGGGAGTTCGGGAGTATTGCATTAACTCGTATAACGGATGCTTTTCGAAGGTTGAGGTACACATTTTTCGAAGGTTTCTTGGTTATGTGTTGACGGATGGATACAGCTGGATCTAGGGATTGCTAGGTTTGGGTGAAATATTTTGTGTCCCCTGTATCCCCAACACGAGATTGCATAACCAGAAAGTTTCGGGAGTTTATAGGTGGGATTCAAGTATCTCTTAGCATTTCTTCCCCCAGATATTTGGTTTGTGATTGGGTAATCCTTACCACTTATTTGTTCCACTCGTACCTTTTTATTTTATTCATCAATCTCTTATCAAGTGGCTTCTCACCTTAATGGAAGTGTGATGATTTACTATGGAATTCATTCGTTCATCCTCGTTCGAATGTTTATTGTGAAGATTATATGTTGCAATTTCTATCCGTTGATTCAACTTGTCTATTTGTCTATCAAGATGCTAACGGATGTCACCCTCTTCAGGATGGCTCCACCAACGCGTTAGAATCCGGAACGCAATGAGGGGAGTCAGACGAACCCTCCGCCACCACCTCCGCCTCCGGAGGCATGGCAAGCTATCATGGCAGCCACCAACGCCAATGCTCAGATGATTTTGCAACTCTTGCAAGAGCGTACCCAAGGGCAAGGCAATCAAGGAAATCAAGGCCAAGGCAACAATCAGCCTCACTTCGCTACCCTCAACCAGTTCCTCACAAATCAGCCGAAGTCTTTCAGCTACTGTGCTGAGGCCACAGACACTGATGATTGGCTCGTGGACATCAACAAGCATTTTGAATGTAGCAATGTCAGGCCTGAGGACTTTGTTAAGTTCGCTTCTTTTCAACTCAAGGATCAAGCTGCCGAGTGGTATCAACAATACAAAGATTCCAGAGGAGGTTGTGTGATTACCTGGGATGATTTCCGCCGAGACTTCAAAGCTCACCACATTCCACAAAGTGTTGTTGAGAGCAAGCTTGAGGAGTTTCGCAATCTCAAGCAAGGCAGCATGTCCGTGTATCAATACAATACCCAGTTTCAGAAACTCGCTCGCTTTGCTAAGCAAGACGTTCCTGATGAAAAGAGCATGATCTATCAATTCAGAGGTGGCCTTAGAGAAGATCTGCAACTGCCTCTCGTGCTTTTTGAGCCGACCAAGTATGATGATTTCTACAATATGGCACTGAAGCAAGAGGCTTCTCAGCTCAAGTGTGAGGCTTCTAAGAAGAGAGTCAGGGACGCAGTTCAGTCTTCTTCTTCCTCAGTAGTGGCTGCTAAGCAACAGAAGTTCTGGTTGCCTCCTCCTCCTCCATTTCGTCAGCCTTTCTAGCAGAAGAACAAAGGTGGCCATGGATCTACCCACCCACCCAACCCTGGCTATCAGAACAAGTCTCAGAATCAAGCTCCAAAGTGGAATGCTCCTTACCATCGTCACCTCTCAGAGGTGACTTGCAACAAGTGTCAGCAGAAAGGTCACTATGCTAACAAATGCTTCAACCAAAGGCGCCTTCCGCCTCCTCCCCCTGTGAGATCTTCTAGCAATGCAGTGGTCAAGCATAATCCCAAGTCTGCAAAGGTGAACATGATGAATGCAGCTCAAGTGGAGGAATCTACTGATGTGATAATGGGTAATCTCTCAGTTAATGATATTCCTGCAAAAGTCTTATTTGATACTGGTGCATCTCTTTCTTTCATTTCAAGACCTTTTGTTGCCAAGCATGAGTTTGTGACGGAAAAGATTCCTATCCCGTTGAAGATTGTGTCCCCGAGTAAGCAAATGACATCTAATAATTGTGTCCCGTATGTTTCCATCAAGATGGGAAACTATAAATTTTTGTCTAAACCAATTGTTCTTGGTGACTCGGATATTGATCTAATTCTCGGGATGGACTGGCTTTCTAAGCACAAGGCTCAACTTGATTGTGCTGCCAGGGAAATGCAGTTGACACACTCTTCTGAGGATGTTATCATTTATGCCGCTCGTGATGAAACCATTCGGTTGTTTTCTCTCAATGAGAAGGGCGAGTTGGATGCTATTTCTCAAATTCCAGTCGTTTGTGAGTACCAAGATGTCTTTCCAGAAGAGCTTCTAGGTATGCCTCCTCACCGGCCAGTTGAGTTCGTTATCGACCTTGAGCCTGGCACGGAACCCGTTTGCAAGCGTCCTTACAAGCTTGGACCCAAGGAGCTGAAAGAATTGAAGAAACAGCTCAATGAACAAGAGCGTCTGGGTTTGATCAGACCGAGTTCATCTCCGTGGGGTTGTGGTGTTCTTTTTTTCCAGAAGAAGGATGGCACGGACCGACTTCGTGTCGACTACCGTCCATTGAACAAGAAGACAATCAAGAACAAGTATCCACTTCCCAAAATCAATGAGCTATTCGAGCAACTCAAAGGTGCTAAAGTATTCTCCAAGCTTGACCTTCGTATGGGTTATCATCAGATTCGCATTCGTGAAGAAGATATTCCCAAGACAGCATTCAGAACAAGCTTTGGTTCTTATGAATATACTGTCATGTCTTTCGGCCTTGTCAATGCTCCTCCAACATTCTCTCGGATGATGAATTTCATCTTCAACCCCTATACCAATGAATTCGTCCTGGTGTATCTTGATGATATCTTGGTCTTCTCCAAGAATAAGAAGGATCATGCCAAACATTTGCGATTGGTGCTCGACAAGCTCAGAGAGTATCAATTCTATGCGAAGTTTTCCAAATGTGAGTTTTGGCTCGATGAAGTTCTTTACCTTGGTCATATCATCTCTGCCAAGGGCATTGCTGTTAATCCCGAGAAGGTGTCTGCAATTGTGAATTGGGAACCTCCTCAGAATGTCAAGCAGCTCCGCAGTTTCCTTGGTCTTGCAAGCTATTGCCGAAGATTCGTTGAGAATTTCTCTAAGATTGCAAAGCCTCTTTCCAACCTCCTCCAGAAGCATGTGAAGTATGTCTGGACTCTTGAGTGTGACGTTCCTTTCAACACTCTTAAAGAGAAACTCGTCACAACTCCTGTCTTAACTCCTCCTAACGAATCCAAGCCATTCGAAGTTTTCTGTGATGCTTCTCTTCAAGGTCTTGGTGCTGTGTTAATGCAAGAGAAGAAAGTTGTGGCCTATACCTCTCGTCAGTTGAAGCCCAACGAAAAGAACTACCCCACTCACGATCTTGAGTTGGCGGTAGTTGTCCATGCATTAATAACATGGAGACATCTCTTGTTGGGAAGAAAAGTGGACATATTCACCGATCACAAGAGTCTCAAGTACATCTTCACTCAGCCCAACCTCAACCTCAGGCAAACCCGATGGGTCGAAATGATTCAAGAGTACAATCCGAGTATTGAATATACTACAGGTAAGGCCAATGTCCTTGCAGATGCTTTGAGTAGGAAGGCTTATTGCAACAGCTTAATTCTCAAGCCATTTCAACCGGATCTTTGTGAAGCTTTCCGCAAGCTGAATCTCCAAGTTGTTCCTCAAGGCTTTCTTGCCAACCTCATAGTCTCTCCTACTTTGGAAGATCAAATTCGTGAGGCACAACTCCTGGATACCATGGTGAAGAAGGTGAAACGTGATATCGACAAGGGTCTTTCCAAATACAAGTGCTATCGCATTGATGACCGAGACACTTTATTCTTCGAGGACCGGATTGTGGTTCCTAAAGGTCATCTAAGGAAAGTCATTATGAACGAGGCACACAATTCTCTTCTTTCCATTCATCCTGGAAGTACGAAGCTGTACCATGACCTCAAGTAGTCGTATTGGTGGACTCGAATGAAGCGAGAAATCGCTCAATTCGTGAATGAATGTGATGTCTGTCGAAGGGTGAAAGCAGAACACCAACGACCAGCTAGTCTCCTCCAACCTCTTGCTATCCCAAAATGGAAGTTTGATCATATCGAAATGGACTTCGTGACTGGATTTCCTAAGTCCAAGCGCGGAAATGATGCCATCTTCGTTGTCATCGATAAGCTTACTAAAGTGGCTCATTTCCTTCCAATCAAAGAATCTATCACAGCAGCTCGGTTGGCAGAGCTATACACCTCCAGGATTGTCTCCTTGCACGGCATTCCACAATTGATTTCTTCAGATCGTGGAAGCATATTCACTTCTAAGTTCTGGGACTCCTTCCAGAAGGCCATGGGCACCAACATTCGCTTCAGCACAGCTTTCCATCCTCAAACTAGTGGCCAAGTCGAGCGAGTCAATCAAATCCTTGAAGATATGCTCAGGGCTTGTGTCATTTCCTTTGGCATGAAGTGGGAAGATTGTCTTCCATATGCCGAGTTCTCCTACAACAACAGCTTCCAAGCGAGTTCGGGCAAGGCCCCATTCGAAATTCTATATGGCAGAAAGTATCGTACTCCTCTGAATTGGTCAGAGACTGGTGAACGCCAACTTCTTGGCAATGACTTAATCACAAAGGCTGAAGAAATGTGTAAAGTCATCCGTGAAAATCTCAAAGCCGCGCAATCGCGCCAGAAGAGTTATTATGATAGCAAGCACCATGATGTGGCTTTCGAGATCGGAGACCATGTCTACCTCCGCGTCTCTCCAATGAAAGGCACTCGTCACTTCGGTATCAAAGGGAAGCTTGCCCCTAGATACGTGGGTCCTTTCAAGATCATTGGCAAAAGAGGCGACCTCGCCTATCAACTTGAGCTTCCCTCCAACTTCGCGAACGTGCACGATGTGTTCCACGTGTCACAGCTTCGCAAGTGCTTCAAGACTCCTGAGCGCACCATCAACTTCGAAGAGATTGACCTCCAAGAAGATCTGTCTTATCATGAGCACCCCGTTGCTATTCTTGAAGAAACTGAGCGCAAGACTCGCAACAAGTCAATCAAATTCCTGAAAGTGAAGTGGTCACACCATTCCGACCGAGAAGCCACCTGGGAACACGAGGACCAGCTCCGTTCCGAATATCCAGAGTTCTTTCAGTCCTAGATCTCAGGACGAGATCCTCTCGTAGTGGTGGAGTGTTGTAACACCCTGGATGTAACTTTCCATATTTGTAACTCCAGCTCTTGCCATTTTCGGCTATGTGTTATGATATTCCCTTCGTGGTCGGGTTTTGTTTTTGTTTTGCATTTTGTTCATGTCATGCATCTCATATCATGTCATCATGCGCATCTCATTTGCATACGTGTAACGCCCACAAATGATGTAATTCTTCTTGCATGGCCAGAATCCACCCAGGCTCCAGAAATGCTTCATCTACCTTAGTGGGCTCTGAGATAGAGACAAAAGCATAGTGCCCACAAAAGTTAGATAAATGTGAAGCCTTTGAGCGTGTGAGAGGACCTGGTGCTTCAATGTCATTGATGATCTTCTCAACTTGCACTTCTTTTGCAACGCGAGGATGAGTAGGTTGTCGTCGAGGAATTTGATCAGCATTTTCTTCAGCACCATTTTCTTCAGCAATTTCTTCAGGTGCATTAGCTCGACGTTCTTCACGTTCTAGAATGAATTCTTCAGCGGATTCTTTGGTAGGAATGACATCCTCAGTAGCCTTGAACTTGATAGTTTCCTCAGGTGCTGGTTCATCTATCACAGAGGGTAGGTGCTCTCTTTGCGAGCCATTAGTTTCATCGAATCGCACATCTACAGTTTCAACAACCTTGTGAATAACGGTGTTGAAGACTCTGTAGGTGTGCGAGTCCTTTCCGTAACCAAGCATAAAACCTTCATGTGCTTTCGGTGCAAATTTAGCATTGTGATGAGGATCTCTAATCCAACATTTAGCACCGAAGACTTTGAAATAACTCACATTGGGTTTCTTGTCAGTGAGGAGTTCATAGGCAGTCTTCTTGAAGAATTTGTGAAGATATACCCTGTTGATGATGTGGCGCGCGGTATAAATTGCCTCAATCCAAAAGTGACGAGGCGTCTTGTACTCATCAAGCATAGTGCGAGCCATCTCAACAAGAGTTCTGTTCTTGCGCTCCACGACGCCATTTTGCTGAGGAGTGTAAGGAGCAGATTACTCATGAGTAATACCAAGTTCATCAAGATAGTCATCAAGACCAGAATTCTTGAACTCAGTTCCATTGTCACTTCTGATGTGCTTGATCTTCACACCAAAGTTGGTTGAAGCCCTCGAGGAAAATCGTTTGAAGACTTCCTGCACTTCATGTTTGTAAGTAACAATGTGTACCCATGTGTAACGAGAGTAATCATCAACAATAACAAGCCCATAGAGAGATGCGTCATTTGTGACAGCTGAGTAATGGTTAGGACCAAAGAGGTCCATGTGAAGCAATTCGAATGGTCAAGTAGTGGTCATGATAGTCTTCGCTGGATGCTTAGCCTTGGTCATCTTTCCAGCTTCACAAGCTCCACATAGGTGATCCTTGAGGAATTTGACATTCTCAATGCCAATGACATGCTTCTTCTTCGCAAGCGTGTGCAAATTCCTCATGCCTGCATGACCAAGTCGTCGATGCCATAGCCATCCTTCTGAAGGTTTTGCAAGTAGGCACACGGCTGGTTGCGGTCCTGTAGAGAAATCAACAGTATACAAGTCTCCTCTCCTAAAGCCTTCGAAGACTTTGGAATTGTCAGCTTCCATAACCACAACACAACGATACTTGCCAAAGACAACTACCATATCAAGATCACAAAGCATTGAGACAGACATGAGGTTGTATCCTAAGGACTCGACAAGCATGACTTTGTCCATGTGTCGATCCTTTGAGATCGCAACCTTACCTAGACCCAATACCTAACTTTTGCCTTTGTCAGCGAAGATGATATGCTTCAGATGCGATTGTGATAAGGGAGCATCAATCAATAGATTCTTGTCACCAGTCATGTGATTTGTAGATCCACTATCGAGGACCCACTCAGTGGCTTTGGGTTGATCATCATGCTGATGAATTAGTGCAGCTTACGAACTTCATATACTTCATCAGTGAAGAATATGACATCAATTCATCAGATCAATTTCATCAAGCAATAGAACAGATAAAGCAGTAGGAGGATGTGAGAAATGAAAGTTCATTTCTTCATGATTAGCCTGCGTCCTTTCAGGCAAACTTCAGGTCTCCAGCAAATTCTTCAGACGTTCAAGTACGTCTGGAGACCTGACCCTGCAGAAGAGATTAGTTCTTTTTCTTCACCACCCACATCTGAAGGGGTGGCAAAGAGTTCATCACTCTGCAAGCTCCATATGAGAAAGGTGGCATAGAAGCCAATCCGTTTCGTTTCACATAAGAGAAGTTAGGGTAAGCATATGAATAAGCAGAGAAATTCTTCGAGGACTTATGAACATAATGATTAGAAGAATAATGCTCATATTCATAGCCCTTGGCTCTTCCCTGTGAAACAGAGTTGTTAGCACGATGATGTTCACATGAGGACTTTGATCCATGTGAGGAATTTGGTCCGTATGAGGACTTGGATCCATATCAAGAATTCGGTCCATATGAAGAATTTGATCTGGGGTCCCTATTCCTCACAGGTGGTGTCATGAGGACATTCACCTGAAGACTTTCAAGGCATCTTTTGGGAACCCAGATTTTCTTCATGGGAGAACCGTTCCTGCAGTTAGTGCCAACATATCTAGCAAATACTTCACCATTCTGATTTTTGAACATTTTATAGTTCGAGTCAAATGACTCATCAGATGAATGAGAAGATTCACATGTAAAGCCAGATAAATTAGATGGATCAACTGGAGGTCCCTTTGCAGCAACCCATGAGGTTTTGGGGTACTGCTCAGGCTTCCAATATGTACCATCAGCATTGAGTTTCCTCTCAAAGGCAATACCCTCTTTCCTAGGGTTCCTGTTGAGGATCTGCTTTTTAAGCACATCACAAAGAGTCTCATGCCCTTTGAGGCTTTTGTACATGCCTGTTATGTACAATTCCTTCAGCCCTACATTGTTAGTGATACTAGCAATGTCCTCAGATGAGGAATTAGTGATAGCAGAGACAGTTGAAGAATTTGTAGCATTAGAAGAATTTGAACATTCAGGTGAAGAATTAGCAGATTCACGTTTAATGCATTTCAAACATGGAGGAACAAATTCTTCCTGAGCAGCGCTGATTTGTTGAGCAAGTAATGAATCGCGCTCCTTCTGAAGATCTTCATAACTCACTCTTAGCTTCTCAAGATCTTGCTTTCTTTGAATAAATTCATAAGAAAGCTTCTCATGATCAGATAAGAGAGTGTTATGATGACCTTGAAGGTTGTCATACCTAGTCTGAAGTCTTTGAAGATTTTCAGTCAAGGTTTTAGTGCGATCCATTTGTTCACCCAACATATCATCACTCTTTTCTAGCATGTTTTGAACCTTTTCAAGGGCCCTTTGTTGTTTCACAGCAATCTTAGCAAGTTTAGAATAGCTAGGCTTAAGGTTTTCATCAGATTCATTTTCACTTGATTCAGATGAGGCATATTTGAGTACCTTGGCACCCTTTGCCATGAAGCAATAGGTGGGAGCGTAGTCATCATTGCCTTCATCAGCCTTGTTGGTGAGGTCATTTTCTTCAGAGTTGAAGATAGACTTGCTGACGAATGTAGTAGCGAGGGCTAGGCTCGCCACACCGGATTCGGAATCCTCAGATGCCTCCTCTTCCTCATTTTCTTCAGATTCAGCCTCAGAGTCCATTTCCTTGCCAATGAATGCCCGAGCCTTCTTGGAGCTACTCTTCTTGTGACATGAAGACTTTGAGGATTTTGATGATGAAGATTTTGAGGATTTCTTCTTTTTCTTCGTATCATTAGAACTGTAATCCTTGTATTTCTTCTTCTTTGATTCCTTTTCCCACTGAGGACAATCTTGAATGTAGTGTCCTGGTTTCTTGCATTTGTGACAAAGCCTCTTCTTGTAGTCACTGGATGAGGAATGATTGCTCCTTGAGGATCTTCCAGAGCGACCACGTCTTGAGAGCTTCTGGAATTTCTTCACAAGCAGTGCTAGATCATGGCTCAGTTCTTCAAGATCGCCAAGACTGCTTTGAGAGTCTTCATCTTCAGACTCAGAAACTGCCTTGGCCTTCAGTGCACGTGATCTGCCATAGCTCGAACCATAGAGATCTCTCTTTTCAGCAAGCTGGAACTCATGAGTGTTTAGCCTTTCGACGATATCAGCGGGATCAAGTGACTTGTAATCAGCACGCTCTTGTATCATCAAGGCCAAAGTATCAAATGAGGAATCAAGCGATCTCAGCAGTTTCTTCACCACGTCGTGGACGGTGATGTCAGTGGCTACAAGTGCTTGAAGCTCATTTGAGATGTCAGTGAGGCGATCGAAGGTTTGTTGAACATTCTCATTGTCGAGTCTTTTGAAGCGGTTGAAGAGATTGCGAAGAACATCAACTCGAGAGTCACGCTGTGTTGAGACTCCTTCATTTACTTTGGACAGCCTATCCAGATAAGCTTAGCTGTTTCCAAATCACTCACTCTTCCATACTGTCCTTTGCTCAGATGGCCACATATGATATTCTTCGCTTGAGAATCGAGTTGCTTGAATCTCTTCACATCGGCAGCGTTCAGTGAGGGTGAGACAGAGGGAAAACCTTTTTCCACAACATACCAGAGGTCGTTATCAATTGCCTCAAGATGCATTCGCGTCTTATTCTTCCAGTAGGGGTAGTCCACCCCATCGAAGGTAGGACACCCAGCAGAGACCTTGATCATACCTACGGTCGACATAACTCAAACTCCAGGTGGTTAAACCAAAATCACACTGAACAAGGGAGTACCTTGCTCTGATACCAATTGAAAGTGCGTTATATCGACTAGAGGGGGGTGAATAGGCAATTTTTATAAATTCTTCACTTAGGAATTTGTGGGTGAGGAAATTCCTTAGCGAAGAACTACTTGCAGCGGAATAAGTACTCAAAAGTATGCACAGCAGAACACAAGCATAGTCATCATGATGAAATGAAAACAAGCACAGAGTACAGAAAGCGTAAACACAGGATAACACAGGATGAAGACAAACAGACTGAGGAAATTGAACTGAGGAAATTGAGAAAGTCTTCAGTCAAAGTCTTCAAACACAGATATGAACAATTGCACAACACAGGAATGAGGAAATGAAAGAGTTGAGGAAATAGAATCAGTTGGCTTGGTGAAGACAATGATTTGGTAGATCAGTTCCAACTGCTGTCTCAGTTGTACGTCTGGTTGGAGCAGCTAGATATTTAAACCCGAGGACACTCAGTCCCGGACACACAGTCCTCACCGTATTCTCCTTGAACTAAGGTCACACAGACCTCGTCCAATCACTCGTGGTATGTCATCAGGTGACTTCCGAACCTTCACAAACTCGGTCACTCGGCGATCCACAATTTCCTCTTGGATGCTCTAGACCATGACGCCTAACTGTCTGGAAGAAGCACAGTCTTCAAAGGTAACAAGCGTCGGATCCATGCAGGATCAATCTCTTCAGTGATGCTCAATCACTTTGGGTTTGTAGGTGTTTGGGTTTGGGGTTTTTCCTCACTTGATGATTTACGCTCAAAGTCCTCGGAGGATGGGATGCTCTCAAATGACAAGTGTCAGTTTCTCTCGGAGAAGCCTCCCAGCTAGTGGTTGTAGGGGGCGGCTATTTATAGCCTAGGGAGCAGCCCGCATGATAAGACATAAATGCCCTTCAATGATATGACCATTAGGTGGGTATATATTTTGGGACAGCTGGCGCATAGCACAGCAACGGTCGGAAATTTGAGGATCAAATTCCTCAGGGCTATCATGTTCCTCACTCTGTAGGCAATCCGCACTGGCGAATTCCTAACTCCTCAGTCAGAACAAATTCCTCAGAGACCAAAAGAACTTTGTGTCTGTCACTGAAGAATATGAATGTACTGTATGAGATTTCCAATGGCTTCACTCGAAGGGATTGGTAGGTGTAGGATTTTGAGTTGAGCATCACATGGAAATTTTTCATTAGTATTTCCTCGACCCCCTTTAACAGTACGGTGTTTCCTATGACTCAAGTAAGAGAAAATGAAACTATGAAAACAAAAGTCTTCACGCTCCATATTCCTCAAAGTCTCCAATACACCAAAAGTCTCCAATACACCAAAAGTATCAAAGTCTCCAATACACCAAAAGTACCAAAAGTATCAAAGTCTCAAAGTCAAATGAATACCAAGTCTTCAAGGTCACACCAATTTCTTCACTTTCAAAGTCTCCAGAAAGTCTTCAGAAATCCAAAGTCTTCAGTCAAAGAGCTTCATTTTTAGTGGTCGACTTTCTGTGTAATTATCAAACTCCTCATAGACTTATAGATCTGTGTACACTCACAAACGCATTAGTCCCTTAACCTATAAGTCTTCAATACACCAAAATCACTAAGGGGCACTAGATGCACTTACAGTACCCCAAACAATCACTTCTGACCGAGGGTCACTTTTTACCTCCGCTTTTTGGTCACACCTCCATCAAGCCTTGGGGACATCTCTAAAATATAGTACCACTTATCATCCTAAGACTGATGGACAGATTGAGCGGGTAAACCAAATACTCGAAGATATGCTACGAGCCTGTGCTTTGGCCCAAGGACCTAAATGGGAAGACTGCCTGCCGTATGCCGAGTTCTCTTATAACAACAACTTCCAGACCAGTCTAAAGATGTCACCGTATGAGGCTTTGTATGGCCGTAAGTGCCGCACTCCTTTGAATTGGTCTCAAACTGGAGATAACCGTATTTTCGGAACGGATCTCATGATGGAAGCTGAGAAGCAAGTCAAGGAAATCCGAGACAGATTGCAATTGGCCAAATCGCGACAAAAGAGTTATTATGATGCAAAGCACCGACAGACCAGTTTTGAACCCGGAGAACATGTATATCTCCGAGTCACTCCTATGAAAGGAGTCAAGAGATTCCAGACTCGTGGAAAGTTGGCACCCAGATTTATTGGCCCATTTGCAGTTATGTCCAAAGTGGGTACTGTAACATATCAGTTGGAGCTACCTCCTGAATAGTCGGAAGTGCACAATTTGTTTGATGTTTCACAGTTGAGGCGATGCATATCGCCGCCTGAGAAAAAGACTGCTATGACTGAAATAGAGTTGGCAAAAGGATTTAACATATGAAGAGAGACCGGTCAGAATTTTGGTTTAGATGGAAAGGGTCACTCATAGTAAAGCAAGGAAATTTTACAAAGTTCAGTGGGAGCATCACACAGAGGCAGAATCGACTTGGGAAAGAGAAGAATTTCTAAAGGCACATTATCCAGAATGGTTTTCCCAAGCAACCGAATCTCGAGGACGAGATTCATCCTAAGTGGGGGAGGTTTGTGACAGCCTGGTTTTTGCCCTCTTCCCTTTGTCTGATTTTCATTTGGTTTGGTTTTGAAATCTGGAGTTTTGAATCTTTTCATATGGACTTAAACACTTGGGTACCCCTTGACTTTCACCCAAGTGCCTCATTTCCCTCTCTAACTATCATTTTCTCTCTGGTTCATCTCAAAACAATATTTTGAATATTTTTCTTAAATGAAAAATATTGATTTCCCTCTCTTAAACCCTAGCTAGCTCAATGTGCTCCAAAGCAACCCCAATTTTTCTTGCCCACAAAAATCTGAGGAAATTCACAAATATTCTTTGAACCCTAGGGCACCTTCCCGAGCAAAAATATTTCAGCACTTTTTGGAATATTTTTGCTACAGAAAATATTTTCTGTTCTGGACAGAAATGGTAGTTTCTACAACAACTACCATTTTACTTGATCCATTGTGGCTGATTTTTCTTGTGCATCACCACCTTAGTAGATGATTGCTAACCTCCAAAGCCCATCTCCCAACTCCCAGTAGTTTGACCACAGTAAGCTCTCAAAGCTACTGACCAGAAACTTACCAGGAAGTTGAAATCTATTCTACTGTGTCTGAGTCCAAACCAAAGTGTGGTAACCTCTAAAACTACCACGAACTACATGCTAGACATGAAGTTTGGGCTTAGGTTGGCCTGAGGCCAGAGTTCACGCGGTGACCGCGTTCGTCCAGGCGTGCTGGCATACGGCCGACACGCTCTGCGACGCGCCCGAGCCTCTGTTGATCGCGTGCTCACTTCCTCGACTGCCTAAACTTGCCAAACCTCGCCACAATCATCGTCCCGATCTTCTTAACTCCCTCCTAGCGGTCGCCGATGCCGGAGCTCGCCACAGCGAGCACGGGCGCGGTCCGTCCAACACAACAGTGCGCTACGCACTGTGTGCGCACTGTGTTCGTCGCCACCCCCTCGCTCCTGTGCTCGTCTCCGCTCTCCCACAGTTCCCGCATGAGCTGTGTCGGCTTCTTCCTCGCTCACTGATGCCATTCGTCACCGGGCACCGTGTCCAGGTGTCCTCCGGCGGAGCCCGATCCCCCCTCGACGCTCGGCTATAAATAGAGCCCTCCCCAGCCTCCTCGAGCATCATCCACTCCTCCCACACACTCCACGATCTCGTAGAAAGCCGTAGCCCGGCCGGGCAGGCCGCGGGCTGCCATCCCTGAGCTCGAGCTCGCCGGCGATCCCCTCAGGTCGTCCGCGGCTCCAGCCCCTCCCAGGCTCGGGCCTCCCTTCCAAGGGCTTCCGCTGTGCCTTGGTGGTGCCGTTCCGCCCGGTGGGAGCCCATGGTGTCGCCTCTAGTCACCGTCGTCTTCATCTCCGGCGACCTCTGCTTTCTGTCGCCGCTGGAGAGGCTGTTTCCAACGCCGTCCGACCACCCCTAGCGAATCTACGGGTACGGGCAGGTGCGCCTCCATCTTCTCCTTCGATCCCTCCCTCTCGTTCTGGCCAAGGAGCTCTCCTCGCTGGCGTGCGCTCCGGCGAAGCCGTGCCGTCCTCTTTTTCCCTTTCCCCATCCCTCTCACCTGACTGGCGGGGCCCGCTAGTCAGCCACTCTGTACGCGCGCGAAGCAGTACGAGTGGTGGCGCCCGCGGGGTTTACGCCTTCGACGTCACCCCCAGTTCTGTTTTTATTTAAATTCAAATGTCATTTTTTCTAGAGAGCTTCAAGTAGCCAAAACTTTTTAACCATAAGTCGAAATGAATTGATTCTTTTTGCATTGTGTTCTTTATGAAGAAATGCAGCTCACCAAAAATGAGATTTTTTTCTCTGCTTTCTAGATTTTCTGGTGAATTTTAGAAGGGTTCTTGATGTTTTCTTTTTGTTTTTATAAATATTTTCAGAAAGTGAAGCTTGTCTTGAGGATCACCAGGAGGATTGTGAACCTCATCTGCACTAAGGCAAGCCACATCAACATTTTCATGGTGCCATTACAATATTTGTGATTTTTTTAAACTTGAATGAATGATTTAATACATGCATTTAAATCACTATTATATTATTTATATTCTGTTGGTTGTTTGTTTAAGTTGACATGCTTAGTTTACAGAAAGTTTAAAGCTAACTAAGTTGGTTAAGTAACTAGAAGTAATATTTGTTATGAAGAAGTAATATGATTATGGATATGAGTATTTATTTTGAGTTATTTTCTTGAAGGAGAAAATTGATAAAATTTGCTAAGTAAAGATTCTGTTTAAAGTGATGGTTAATCATAACGAGGAAGTGTTATGAGTTGTTGATGTTTATGCTTAGTGTGGATATAGTTGACCCAGTTATTTCCGATGATATATGATGCATATATTTGTGTTGCACTTGCATGGCATGTTATGACACCGGTTACTTTCACGTTAAGTTGAACCTGCTAATAACTCAACTTGAATATATCGTTGACCGGGTCATGGTGCCACTGAATCGAGTTTTTCCCAGTGCAACCACATTTGCCTTTATGGGAAGGCCTTTATTCGGTCCGTTGTCTGCCTGTGGTCAGTGCCTCCAACGAGGGAAGGTTATGGGCGTGCAGTACCCTGGCCCGGTAAGCAGAGATAACCTTGTGTGCCCGTTGTTGAGATTAAGGTACCTTGTCCCCGTTTGGGACCGTTTATGTTCTGGCCACGACGGTGGCCGTTGGTGTCTTTGGTAGACACGGGGCCACCCAGGACTAGCCCCGTGGGGAGTGAGTCGGAGAGGCCGAGAGAGTGTCATGGTAATGGAGGAGTTTTGTTGGAATGCCGTTGATCCACCCGAATGGGAGTGCGAGGCCATGGGTTCCGTGGTGTGGGTACAATGCGCTACCTCTGCAGAGTGTATTAAATCTATCGATAGCCGAGTCCATGGTTATGGACACGCTCGAAAGTAGATCACACCATGGGTCAACATTAAATAAATTTTGCACACTAAGTTATGAACTTTGCACTGTTGATGATGGTGGGTAGACCATCTTGATGTTGGAGACCAAATGTTGGTCATGGTTGTTATTGCCGGAAGGATCACCGTTTGAGACCAAGTGTTGGTCGTGGTTGTGATCACCGGAAAGATCACCGTTTGGTTACGAGGCAACCCGATTTAAGACCACGAGGTTGGTCCGTTTGTGATCCGAGAGCGATCACCGTTGGTAAGCAAGTCCGAGGGACTTTTATCACAAGAGCATGATCACAGCATGTTGGATACATTGTTGGATCCTTAAACAATTGGTTAAATATCATGATATTGTTTGTCATTATGTTTATGCTTGTTGTGAGCTTGCAAGTACATTCAATGAACTGACCTGGCGTGTCATGCCAGATTTCAGGAAGGTCTCGTTGGAAAGAAGTATTGTCTGAGTCTAGATCGTGTCCACATCGGTGTCCCTGTGCTATGGAGTTCCACTACGACATTGTTCCGCTGCCGCGTAGTTGTTATGATCGAGGCCCCCCTTTATGTTCACTAAATAATGTACATATTGTTCAGCCGCACCGTGTGTGCCGCTTGGCCTCGCCACCTGTTGTAATATAAACTATGATCCGCTAGCATCAATAAAGCGGTTGTTTTCTGTAGCAACCTGTTGTGTGTTGCCAGAAGACACGGTCTCTGGGCTGGCAATGCATGGTAAACCGGTTGCTCTGAGCCGGGGTGCCACATAAATGTAGCACCGGAGACTTACAAAAATTTCATTTAGAGGATTTCCATCGGAGTGCGCTTGCCTCAGGTAGGAACGATACTTCATCAACGAGTGCTTGAAAAGCACAACCAACCCTTGCTCGTCTTGACTATCCAGTTTGGTCCTCGCCTATTTAAAAGAATGAAATCTTGTGTCTTCTGTCAGCAGAATCATGTGCACTAATTACCATGAATAACATTAGTACATTACTTACACGTAAGTTGCGAAGGAAGAATGGAAATTGTTCTGTGTCTGTCGTATAATCTTTCCATGAAGGAAAGATGTGCACAAAGTTCCTGACAACAATATAAGCTTCGTCTTCTAAACTGGGAGGAAGTGGAACAGGTGTCCTATTTGCTGCAATTGGGGCTCTCTGTCGTTTAAAAGGGATTTGGCAACTGGATTTGGTGTACTCTTTGCTGGAATGGGGGTCTTGCGTCGTAGAGCTGGTGCTATGTCAACTGGCATCATCATACTGTTTGCTGCAGTTGAGGTCTGCTGAGTTGGGTCATCAGAGATGACCAGTGTAGTAGGGCTAGAGTCTGCTAGAGTTGGGGCCGTGTTTTCTGGGTCTGGTGATATTGCAACTACACCTAATGGGCTATTTGATTTATCATGTGTCACTACCTTTTCCAAATACTTTGTTCGTGCTCCCACGCGATCAGCAATCGCCCACTTCCTTTTAAACGTCTGATACACAAGAATAACATTTGAATTGATAAATATGGTATGATGACAGATGGAATATGTAGGCAGGGCGTATTAACATACACAGTGTGTAAACTGAGCTAATGGCAGTGCAACAAAGTAGAAGCAATGCAAAGCATCAGTTGCAAGATATGTGTGACCAATATAACCTTAGAAAGTTAGAGCAAGCACCTAGATGGGTGAATAAGATAGGGCATCTGCCTTTGACTCCTCCACTAGGGAGCTACATTGACTTAGGTCTCCCTCTAGCTCAGAATCATTGTTAGGATCATATTCTGAGCACGAATCGGTAGGTGGAGAGCGTTTGCATTGCATTGCATCCGGACTTGATTTCAGTCCCTTAATGCCAATTTTGACAGCCATGGCATTGTTCTGCTTTATTCTTTTCATGCGCGCAAGCTCATAGTCATTATGATGTTGTTCAGTATCTGGGATTCATGACAACATAAAAAGTAGTCAGATTATCTATGGAATGCATTGCGGATTCAACTCGGAGAGTGTTTCCCTACAAACCCCTGCGTATACAAAATTCATCCCCCAACCGTGCTATCCAGACCACACACAGAAATAACAACCTCTTATGTCTCTATAACAGGCGGACATACATTTCAAAACTGAAGTAGGAACATTAGAATCATATCAAATCCGTATTTGAACTAATAAACTAAGGAATTATGAGTGGCATAATGTTTAGCTTCACGGGTGGAGTGCTGGTAGTGCGATACAAAGCAAGTTGGTAGATTGTATTCCATTTAAAAGATTGTAGTCTATGTAAAAGGTGGATATGACGCTTTCTTTCTATACAATGCAGTGTTCTTTGCCCACACATGATGGAAGAGATCACACAGATAAATACTATTCACTCATGTCTGCGGTTCCAGTATTTTGAAATAGGGTGGTCCACCCTAAAAGAATATTGACAACAAATATGACAAGGCAAGCATAGAGGTAGTGAATCAATCATTACTTGTGAGCTTACTAGGACAAGTATGCAGAAGTGTAACTGCAATAAGGGACCGTCCAAAATCTGAATCAAGAAGTTGGTCTAGCACTTATTGTTTGCAACTAACCGACGTGAATAATTGGATATCATACCGAATGAGTAAGAAAGACAAGTAAAATTGTCAACAAACCTGGCCCGCAGTAGTAATCTGGGTCAATGTCACTATGACCAACAATCCAACATGACTAGTGTCTGTTCCTAGGGCCGAAAATTTGAAACCCTGTGAACTTTACAGGTACTAAAGATTACTGAAATATCTGAACCATTAATTGTAGGTAGCACTGAGTACACAACAAACCCTAATGACAGTCCTGCCTAATGAGTAATGAATCAATTAGAAAATGTGTGATGAGGAGTGGCTACTGAGTGTTGAGGACGTATCTCAGGATAAATCGGGTTGGCTTAGTGGGTGCTGCACGCCTGCACCCTGAACGGACTGGGAAGGTAGGCACGGCGGCGCGCCGAGGCAGCGGTGACGCTGTTGGGCGAGCGGCTCCTGACCTCCTGTTAGTCCGGCATCTCCTCCTAGAGTCATGCAGTCCGGGGACGGCAAGTTGCCGGCGAGGCAGGCGGCTAGGGATGAGTAGAGATCGGAAGCACAGCAGAACAGAGGGGAATCGGGGTCTAGGCCGACCCAAAACCCCAGGGTGGGCGGCGGCCGACCATGGGCACCATGTAGATCCACACCCCAGCGGTGTACATGCATTTTCGAAACTAAATTAGGAACACTTAACTGACCAATTAAACGACTCTGTTTTAATAATATCAGATTCGTATTTGATGGGTGGAGTAGTGCTATTATGACACGAAGCGCGTAGGCTGATCGTATAGTGATCATAAAAGGGGGAAACCCTAAGCATGATTAATTAAACCCTATTATGACTGTGCCATGGCAGATTTGAAGCTGCAAACCGTAGAAATGCTATTTAGCAACCATTGTTTGCTTCGAACTAAGAACTAAATTTTAAGAGCTGAAAAGAAAGTACAGTAACCAAGTTACGATCTATTTTCTGGTTGAGATAAAAAATTTGAGCATATATGAAGCAGTGCCACCTCTCTTGCGGCGGCGTGTAGGCATCGGTGGTGCGATGGCTGTCGGTGGTGTTGAAGCAGATCTGCGATGGTAGATGGGTGCATCGGGGGATAAGTCCCGTTGCGGTGGACGAGAAGGTCATGGGAGCGGCGCCGAAAAGGAGGACGACGACGCCGATGAAGCAAGAGGATGCGATGCAAGGCTCCTGTTCCGTCATCGCGGATGAGAAACGCCCATCTCTAGCAGTGGACGACGCAGTCTTGGTAGGCGCTCCAGCATGGTGGAGGACGGCGGCGATGGATGGGGTGGAGGATGGTGGCGATGGATGGGGTGGCAGATGGAGGAGGCTGGTGTGGGGATGGTGTTCTAGCGCGAACGTTGTATGAATGGTAAAATGGAGCGAGAGGTATGGGGAACCATATTTTTGGGACGCGCCTGTCTGAAATATGGGAAAGTTACAAACTTAGCCCCCGTTGAAAATTTGGACGTCTCGTCGGTTGGGGATAGGACGGTAATCTCGCATCTCCCCAATATTTTCCCAGAGAGATTTCGGGCGAGGAGAGGGTGTTTTGGCGCCCATGGTTGGCGCCCACGGTGTATGAATGGGGCTGACAGGTAGGGCGGTTGTGTCACGTCTGAGTGAAGTTACAAACCTGCCCCTATTAAAAATATTTGCCTACATTGATTTCGGCCAGTCGAGTTTGTTTTGCCACCCACCGTGTATGAATGGGGAAATGGAGGGAGAGACAGAGGTCATTCCGACGAGCTTGAATCAAATGTGTTTTGCTGCCCACGTTTGGCGCCCACCGTGTTCGAATGGGCTCAGAGGCGATTGTGTCACATCTAATTGAAGTTACTAACCTACCCCTATTGAGAGTACTGGAAATCGGGCCGATGGATTGTCTATGTAAGGGGAAGACAATAATTTCAAGCTCGCAAATACTGGCTTCGGACAGCTGACGTGGGAGTGGATATTTTGCCGCTTCTTTCAAATTTTGGGACAATAAGCATTCACGTTTACCCCGGCAACTAAATCCGAATCCATTTTGTATTCTTATATGAATCTTTACAAATCATTCTATGTTCTTTTATATATCTTCAAAAGCACAACAAAGATGTATTCCACTATCATATACGAATATGATTTACAAATGTCAATACTCGAATTCAAAAGGTAGAATCCAGTTTAAGGTGAATTCGAATATGTGAAACCGTCCAACTCAAGTGTAACATGTATCACACACGCATCATATAGTGTACTCCCATTTAGATATGTACACAAGCGATGTCTCAAGATTCAAAATACTGAGTCAAACAACCAATAATGTACAAAACTAACAGACATATAAACACTTAGACTATATGGATCAATAATATCAACTAACATAAATAAGTCAGGCCGCTGTACTTTTTTGCTAGAAGAGCATGATTTTTTTAGCAAAGCTAGTACAACATCTTGGCCCTTTTAGATGCGTGCCACTTAAGGACCATCTATACTACTATTATTGCTGAATGCACATTCAGCCCGATTGGCATATTTGTAGGTCTGGCATAGCAATCAAAATGAAATGTCTCAGAGTCTTATCAATAAATATAGACTCATGCTCAAAAAATTACAAACCAAAAAACAAAAAAAATTATTACATGATCTCTAGAACAAATGGTTTGATCGATTACATGAACAAACGACACAAAGGTTATTCAATGATGGAAAAAACATTTCACCTATGATTTACCAAGTGGGAATTTAATTTCCTTTTTTCCTTCAAGACCTTAACAATGCGGTCAGTCTTAGCTTGCTTCGTTTTGAAATCCACCAACTATTTAATGGTTGTCTTGAGTACTGCTTGTGATTGTGCTGTTTGCTTCCTCAACATGTCAACTTCATCTGTAAGTGCAGAAGCAGAATCTCTTTCTACCAATAGTTTAGCCTCTAGAGCATTAGCAGTTGGAAATTCATGATGCACGATTGGACCGGTGCCACTGCTGTGGGATGATACAACATCCATGGGGCTAACCTATTTTGCCATTAAAGTTCCGATTGGATTATGAAAAGTTGAAGTTAGCAAAACATCTCAACTGGGAGTTAGAACAGCAAACCCATTAAACAAACAAGGAATTAAAGAGTTTCAACTGGATGCTGAAAAGTAGTTATTAACATCATTGTAACCGGTTGCAGCAGCAAAGCAGTTAAACAAACAAGTTTTGTAAAAGGTACCTGTTGTGGCATTGGAGTTTCTCTTGGATCCAAAAAAGTTGAGTAGCCAGTAACATGATTAGAGCAACCGGTTGCAGCAGCAAAGCAGTTAAACAAACAAGTTTTGCAAAAGGAACCTGTTGTGGCATTGGAGTTTCTCTTGGATCCTGGAAAGTTGAGTAGTCAGTAACTTGATTAGAGCAACAAGTTACAATAGCAAACCTGTTACACAAATATATTTTTGAAAATGTACCTGCTATGCAATTGGACTTCCAGTTGGATCCTGAAAACTTGAAGGTGATAAGATGATTACAACAACAAGTTACAGCAGCAAACCAGGTAAAGAAGGAAGTTTTTGAAAACATACTTGTTGTGCCAATGGAGTTTCAGTAGGATCCTGCAAACTTGAATGTTAGCAATCATAAATAAAGTGTTGCAAGAGCCATAAGAAACTAACATCAAACTAGTAAAACTAACCAGTTTTGGCAACGTATTTAATTACACATGAACTAGTAAAACTAACAAGTTCTTGGCAACATATTAAAGTAACAAGTCAGTACCATTTACCAGCAACACAGACATCTGTAAATATCTTTGATGTAAGAAAAATGATCTGACACACACACAGATATATATATATATATATATAAGTTAAAAAGACTTTTTCTCTCATATAAACCTGATAGTTGTCTGTCTATGAACATGCAAACATTACTAGTGCTACAAGTGATAGCAGTAAACCATTTGAACAAATAGGGTATCAGAACGTAAATTACACACGAATTTTGCTACACCCTAGAAGTACATATGACCAGCTATCTACGTGCTTAAGTAGCTATTTAAGTTCAGGCAAATAGGTAATTCTTAATAGTAAGTATCAAACACAAAGACAGGCGCAATATATAATAGGATTAACAGGCTATGGCATTATGTAATCCGAGAAGCAGGTAACTGAACTTACGCTAGCTCTTTGTATAGGCACACCGCAACTTCTTTATCGCTTACAAGGTTCTACAAAGGAGTCCATCGTATCAGTTGCTTGGATACGCAGTCCCAACACTTCTTTCTTCCCACACTGCATTGGTAAGTCAAATGGTTAATCTGATAAAATGGTGCGTCCTTGATATATTATATGAGGACGGGTTGTCAGACTATTTGTAGAACACACATTGTCGTGGAAGTGTCACGGCATATGTCTTCATGGAAGGACTTAGTTGTGGAACCATTGCGATGAGGTTAGCTTAAAGGGGTTAAAACGGGACAAAGGACACAAGGAGTTTATACTGGTTCGGCCCCTTGCAGTGAAGGTAAAGGCCTACTCCAGTTGAGGTGGTATTGCTAGGGTTTCGATGGCTAGGGAGCGAATACGCTTTTCCTGGCTCTCGACTTGTTGTCTCTTCCCCAAAGCCGCTGCCGGGTCATCCTGTTATATACACGGGTTGACGCCCTGCGGCTTACAGAGTCCCGGTCGGCTTATACAATGTGTCCGGCTCGGTGACTTATCTTACATACCTTACAACACAAGTTTACATATACATGGCGGTTTTATATTTATGGGCCATAAGCCGCCTTCGGGTTTAGGCCCTCTAACAAGCCTGTCTATGAACCACCATCTTGATATACTCTTGGGCTTCATTGTAATGAACCGCCATAAGGATGACCCGGCCCCTTCTGGGCGGGTCATACCTAATAGTCATATCCCCAACATTAGGCCCCAGGTTGATTTGAACTTGTTCATGTCAATCTTCAACACTTAGAAAAATCCTTCTTCACCTTACTGTGAAATATTGTAACCCGCCATGACGTCATCTCCGAAAATTGCGATAACCCGCTGTGACGTCACCTGTGATTAATGCTTCACAGAAACCAAATCTTAATAAATCTCTTTCTTTACTGTCCCTTCGAAAATCAAGGTGCCCGCGCCGTCACTTATCCATTTTCTGCCTCCTCAGTTCTCGCGCCTGCCATTTGTCCTTCCAGTCCTATAAATAAGACCTCGGACTCTCCTCTCATTCTCCCCCCTTTCGTTCTAACCTTCTTCTTCCTCCTCGCGACGCACCAACCCGCTCGAGCTCCGCCGCCATCGACCTTCACCTCCGACCTCAACTCCGGCCGCTGCATCACCCTGAACGGACCAGAAAACCGCGACGCCTCTCCGCTGTCCCATCAGCATTAGTAAGCCCTCCTTGCTTTCACCACAGATCTGTCATTAGGGTTTCAGTGTTCATCGGTGTTCGTCAGTGTTCGTCGCTGCCCTTCTTTATTCTTGTTTAGCTCCATGGATTAGATCCGAAAAACACTTAAATCTTGCGTGGTAGTAGTTTTTGCACCTGTTTTTGATATTAAAGCATATCCTCATCACGACAGATCTCCTCTGGGGCACCTCCGTTTTTCTGCCGCTGCCTCTATAGATTTAGAATTTATTTTCTTTTTCTGAACATCGGCAGATCCAAATTTATAACTTCAACTTGTGAAAACCTGTTTGCCCAACACTTAGTAGAATTTTGTCCTTTCTCAGAATTTGAATACCTGTGCTGTCATGGAGGCTTACATGTCCGGCTTACAATTGTTCATATACCATTAGTCCTCACTTAAGCCGCCATTGTGAATGTATACTGTAACGACTCCACTTGCGATTTCACCAATTGACTTGAACCGGTAAAATTTTCCTTTCCTTTAGGCCTTGTTTGCTCATCATGCCGCCCAAAAACAACCTATACATGCAACTGGGTCCCCTCCATTGTAACTGAGGGCACGTTCAGGGACTTTGTCAAGGTCGGGTATCTACCCGCAAAGAGTGTGATGCATTACCGTGCTCCTAACCAGGGCAAAGAAAAACCTCAGCCGAAAGATGGCGAGGTCATTGTTTTCACTGACCATATGAATCGGGGTTTCTCGCCACCCGGCTCTAAATTCTTCTGGGATGTTCTGCACTTTTTTCAACTCCATCCTCGTCGGACCCAATTCTGTGTCAAATATTTGCAACTTCAAAGTCTTCTATGAAGTATACCTTCAAGAGGAGCCAAGCATCGATCTCTTTAGAGAGTACTTTTACTTGAACCGCCAGACTGAGTTCACGAATGGCCCTAGCTTGGAGCTCGGCGGAATATCAATTCAACACAAAAGAGATGCCATCTTTCCGTATGCCTGCCTGCCGAGTCACCCAAAAGATTGGAACCAAACGTGGTTTTATTGCAAAGATACTTCTCCGGCTGATGAGAATCCACTGCCGGGTTACCATGGCGAACGCCTAGATCCAAAGTACAATCTTCCTGAGAAACTTACCGCTGCTGAACGGAAGAAAATTGCTCCTACCGTTGTGAAGGTTAAGGCCCTGCTAGGGAATGGGCTAACTGGCGTTGATTTAGTCAGGTGTTGGATTTCTTGGCGGGTCATTCCCTTGAGCCGCCGCACCGTCTTAATGTGTACTTACACTGGTGGTGTAAAGGATTCATTGCACCATAGCTCTGTACCGTTAACTGATGAAGCAGTAAATGAAATGGTTAAGTCTCTTCTGAATGAAGATCCGGAGGATTGTGTTAAAGTGGGTCTAGCCCCCTTTCTGCAAGCTTAACCCGCCACCAGATGTGAGTCTCTAAATTTACTTATTTTGACCTCATCATTCAAATACCTTACTAACTCAATCCTTAATAACCTTTGCACGCTAAGTCCGACTTTTGGAAAGCTGAGTATGATCATGAGGCTGCTAAGAAGGCCAGGGCTGCTAAGAAAGCCTCCAGGAAAGCCGCCAAGAAGACCACCAAGAGGAAAAAGAAACCCAGCGCCTCTGAACTGCTGAATCTGGATGACACCTCTGAGTCGGAGGTAGCCCTTGATTCTCTTGGCTCGTTTTTCAATCACCTTATTGACTCTGAATATTACCAGGATGACACGGGAGCCAGCCAAGCAGCTGTAGAAGAGGTAACTATCATTTCCTCCGGCTCAGACTCTTTGCCAATATAGAAACTTCGACAAGTAACCCGGAAAGTAAGGTTTTCACACCCCTTGGCTTATTTAGATCCTCACTTTCTTTTGAATCAACAGCAACACGAGAGTCGACGTCAGACCCGGACCAGTGGAGGTGATGAATTGTCCTCCGGCTTACCGAACATCCGTGCTCCTCAGAAACGTCGAAACGAGGTGCTTTTAAACTTTTAAACTTTTTTTATCCGTTGGCGTGTCTCATTTGTCTTCCTCCTAATTCTGTTGACTCAACTAACCAGGAGCTTGCCCGTTCTTCCTCTGGTGACTCATCGCAAACCGAGTTGCCGATTTTCAAGACTGCCCCTGGGTTATGGCAATTAGTTTTACTCTGTAACTCTTTATACTCTTATATTTGTACTGACTTGTCATAACCCGTGTAGTGGTCAAGCAAAGCGAAACAAGAAGGCAAAGGTGACCAAGCCAACTGTGGCACCTAAAGCTGCTGAACCGGAGCAACAAGTCTCCGCGCCTGAATTTTCTGACAAATAGCCGGAAGAACCTACCTCTGACCCTGCACCTGAAATTCCTGAACTCTCTTGTGACCGTACGGATGTTAATCCTGCGTGCACCGAGTCATCCAACCCACTTAAGCCGCCAGAAGAACATGGTGAATACGGTATGATTACTGGCACCAGCTTCCAAGAATCGGGACGTCCAACTATCTTGGCCAAACACTCCACGAAGGATGAATTCATTGAGAGACGGAAATTGAAACTTGACATCACTGATTATTCTGAACTGACCGTCAATGAAGTATTCTATGGTTATCTTAACCAAGTTCATTCCAGTCGCGACCTTGAAATTGATATGGTGAAACAGACACCAGAAATATGAGGTATGACTTCCGGCTTTTAAATAAGTTATGTACCTCCTGCCAGCCCCCAAGTCTATTGGCTATGATAATATTGAATAGGCTGTAGACTTAGAAAAATCCTCAAGCTTCTGTCATAGATTCCCTCCAAGTATGGTTTTAAAATAAACCGGATATTTAGGCAGTTAACTTTGCATCCGTAGCCCTCAAGGACCAGTTTAATCAGCATGAATGAGCCGGTCCTATTTATCATTGTGTAAGAAAAGAGAACTTAGTCCGCATAGCCCCCATGAGTCGGTTGGGACTGTTTACAGCACATCCGGCTCATTATGAAGGAGGTACAAGCGATATGCATTAGCCCCCAAGTGCCAAGTAGTCTTGCTTGCAAAGTGCTTGGGACTTTAATTATAAGAACCGTTTCCTTGAAAAATTTCTGTAACAGACATTAGCCAACAAGTGTCAAGGGTTGTTGCTTGCCAAAGACTTGGGACTTATATGCTTGTGACCTTGATATAACTGTTGATGACTCTGTACTTGATACAGGCTACTACTGCTAAACCGGAGTCTCAATTGAACGATGCAAAGACCCGGCTGGCGACTCAGGAAACTGAGACCCGAAAAGCGGAGTCAAAGTTCCAGTTTAGCGTGGCTGAGTTGGAAAAGCTGAAGACCAGTTTTGAGGCAGATAAAAAGACTTGGGCTGAAGAAAAGATTGCTTTAACGCAACGTGCTGAGAAAGCAGAGGCAACGCTTCAAGAGGTGACCACTGAGCTCACCGGCTTAAAACACTGTGTTACTCAGATGGTTTCTGCTATCTTTGGTGAGTTGCCTCGCTTAGTCATGAAAGGTGAATTTTGTTGGGATCATATAACCCGCCTTTTAACCAGTCTGTGATATATTCAGGCCCCAGGAGTAGTAACCTCAATCAAGATATGCTTGTGAAACTCAAAGCTGTCTACACGCTTGTCGAACAGCTGTACACCGGAGCTCAACGTGCACTGGCTGCAATCTCTCCAACAAACCAAGCGCCTACTATGTAGATAGATGTGTTGAAGAAACTGTCTATACTGCCTGCCAGATTTGATGAGATGAAATGATCATCTGCAAGAGCCGGTGCTGTGATAGTGTTGGCCTTCTGGGAACGGGGGTCCCCAGACTTGCCTGCCTAGGGCCCACCTTCATCAGCGAGACACTCAAGACCCTCGCGAGGGGCAAGCCTCTCGAGGCGGTCGACCCAAGACCTCCTCGGGAGCGGCTTCATCAGGCTGCCTCGCGAGGAGCGGAGATATCAAGGCAGGGCGAACCTCGCGAGGCTCTCGTGACGTGAGCCATGACGATCAAGACCAGGCGGGCGCCAGGCGGGCGCCAGCGCTCGCAGCGTCCTTGTTTCCTCTTTGGTGCTAAGGAGGCAAGCACAGGCGCGGAGTACCGAGGCATTAGGCAAATCTTTCCATATCGATGCAACGAGACCAAGACCAGCGGGACAACAGGATGGAGGTCACCATGGAGCCCAAGACGGCGTCACCACCAGAGCCTTTTGCAGGCGTAGACCGCTTTTGTCAGGATAAGCTGTACTAGCTGTCCCCTTTCAAATTGGCCGTTGTTGGCTCCCTTCCCGCTCAATATTTGGGAAGAGGACCAGGGCCTATATAAGTAGAACTAGCCACCACAGTAGGGGCAACGAATCGGACCCTGAGCTAACCCTAGTCATACCCAACCACAACAACACCTCAAACCTCAGGAGGTTGTTCTTCCCCTTGTACTGTTCATCATCAGCCCATGAGGCAATCCATCCACCACCACACTGGAGTAGGGTATTACACCACAATGGTGGCCCGAACCAGTATAAATCTTGTGTCTTTGTGTTGTGAGTTCGTGGAGTTCGTCCGCGAGATCTTAGCGAGCTAGGGCATAGATCGGTAGGGAGGAAATCTCCGCGTGCACCCCAGTGTTCGAACCTTGAGGGTTTTGCCAGAACCCGAGATCCGACATTTTTGCGCGCCAGGTAGGGGTGCGCTGTAGCTCCTCTCCGCCGACCTACGCTCTGCTGCCACCGCACTTCGCCCTCATGGCAGGCGCCCCGCTACCTGCTCCAACGGCCGGTGCTGACGACGGGTCCAGGGGCTCCAAGCCCTGGCCCTCGCCCTGCGGCAGGTGTGATGGCCACCAAATTTCAGGCCAGAGATGCCGCCGCGCTGTGACAGAGCGACAGACCCGTCGGCTTTCTTGCTGGCATACGAGGAGGCCGTCCTCGAGGCCGGGGGCGACGATAAGGTCATGGCCAACTGGCTGCCCATGGCCCTCGCCGGCAAGCCACGCGCCTAGCTGCTCAACCTCCCTGGATCCACGGTGGCATCCTGGGAAGAACTCCGCGACCTCTTCACTGCGCGCTACGCGGTACCGGCGCACCACGCAGTCGCGGCCCTACTGGGCGGCTCTCAAGCACCGCCTTCAGATCGCCATGTCAAGCCGTTCCTCTGCTAGATTGGTGCCGCTTCCAAGCGCTCAGGGGCTCCGCCGGGTTGGGCTGCGCCAGAGGCCGACCTCACCTTTGGCTCAGAAGACCACCCCGACTCCACCACCGGCTCGGGCATGCTCCCAATGCTCTGCACGCCCACCATCTGCAACGTGGCTGTTACCAAGACCCTCACCGACGGTGGCGCCAGCCTCAACTTGCTCTCTGTGGAGGCCTTCAGCCTTCGTCGTGTGCCACTCGAGCGGCTCAGCCTCAGCAAGCCTTTCTCAGGAGTTGGTGGTGGCACTGCCCGCTCCCTGAGGCAAATCCGCCTCCCCGTCACCTTCGGCACGCGCGACAACTACCGCACCGAGCTGGTCGACTTCGACATCGCCCGCATCGTCCTCCCGTACAATGCCATTCTCGGGTACCCAGCTCTGGCCCAATTCATGGCGGCGACTCATCCGGCCTACAACCTCATAAAGATGCCCGAAAGCAAAGGCGTCCTCATTGTTAAAGGGGACGCCAAGGAGGCCCTGGCGGCGCTCAAGCTCGCCCTCAAGTCCGCTGCGGCAGCGCAGCCTGCCAATGCGGGCGCCTCCGAGCCCAAGGGAGCCGCACCAACCAAGAAGAAGCAGTTGTTCACACAAGACAAGGCGGAAACCAAGCAGGTGCTAGTCGACGAGGACGGGCCATAAGGAGCCACCTTTACCATAGGTACCAGCCTCGACCCAAGCCAAGAGGAGGCGTTGGTGAAGTTCTTGCGCGCGAACAAGGATATATTCGCGTGGGAGCCCAATCAGCTGGTGGGAGTCCCGAGTGGTGATTCAACATCATTTAAGGGTATGCCCCAATGTATGCCCTGTGAAGCAGCGAGCGAGACGGCGGTCCACTGAGAAGCAGGCCTTCATTGTCCAAGAGACCCGCAAGCTAGAGGCGGCGGGTGCCATTCGTGAGGTTCGGTATCCCGAATGGCTGGCGAACCCCGTCGTGGTGCCGAAGAAAGGCGGGAAGGAGCGAATGTGCGTCGACTTCACCAACCTCAACAAGGCCTGCCCCCAAGATCCGTTCCCGCTCCCACGCATAGACCAGATCGTCGACTCCACCACCGAGTGCGACCTGCTGTGCTTCTTGGATGCATTCTCAGGGTATCACCAGATCAAGATGGTGGTAGAAGATGTGGAGAAGACAGCCTTCCTGACCCCGTGTGGGGGTGTACTGCTATGCCTGCATGCCCTTCGGATTGCGCAACACAGGCGCAACCTTTCAGCGACTGATGCATATTGCCTTGGGGCGGCAGCTCGGGAGAAACACGGAGGCCTACGTCGACGACATTGTGGTGAAGTCTAGGGAGGCAAGGACCTTGATTCAATACCTGGAGGAGACCTTCGCGAGCCTGCGCCAAGTGAACTTGCGGCTTAACCCGGAGAAGTGCGTGTTCGGTGTCCCTTCCGGCAATCTGTTGGGCTTCCTCCTGTCCCACAGAGGGATCGAGGCGAACCCAGAGAAGATCAAGGCCTTTGAGGACATGAGCCCACCGCAGACCCTTAAGGAAATGCAGAAGCTGGCTGGTCGGGTAACTGCATTGGGACGCTTCATCTCCAAGCTAGGAGAGCGCGCCCTACCCGTCTTCAAGATGATGAAGAAGAAGGGCCCATTTGAGTGAACCCAGGAGGTCGACCGAGCTTTTCAAGACCTCAAGAGATACCTGACCAGCCCTCCGGTGATGGTGGCACCACGACCTCTCGAGCCTCTAGTACTCTACCTTGCCGCTACCCCGTACTCCGCCAGGGCAGCTCTGGTGGCGGTTCGGGAGGAGCACCAAGCCAAGGGCGCATCGCTCCAAGCTACAGCTGGAGCAATACAAGATCAGGAAGGCGCCACAAGAGCCTTAGCAGTGTCAACAGAAGACCAAGCTTGGCAAGGCAACGTCACCGAGATTCCCGCAAGCAATCAGGCGTCAGGACTCCCTCCACCTTAGGAGACGTCCCAACCTCCGCAAGACACGAGCCTCAACAGCGCGCCAACCCTCGTCGAAGACCCGGCGTATTTAGTCAGCATAGTGTTGAGGGACACGAGGGCGCGATATCCCATGCCCCAGAAGCTCCTGCTCGCGCTCTTGGTGGCCTCGTGCAAGCTGCGGCACTGCTTCCAGGGCCATCCCATCAAGGTCGTCTCAGCCTACCCATTGGAGAGGGTGCTCAGGAGCCCCAATTCTGCCGGAAGGGTCGCTGAGTGGAACATCGAGCTGCAGACATTCCAGTTGGAGTTCAGCAGTACCAAGGTCATCAAGGGAGTTGCGCTCGCTAATTTTGTTGCGGAATGGATGGATGCCCCGACACTTGAAGTAGGCGAAGATCGGTCCACCTCACCAGGAAGCGAGGCGCCAGACGGTTGGGTCATGTATTTCGATGGCGCCTTTGCGCATCAGGGCGCGCGGGCTGGAGCAGTACTCATCTCGCCCACTCAGGACAAGCTCTACTACGCCGTGCAGCTCTGCTTTCAGTAGGGCGAGAAGGTCTCCAACAACATCGCGGAATACGAGGGCCTCATAGCTGGCCTGCAGGCCGCGGCAGCTCTGGGGGTGAAGCGCCTTACCGTTAAGGGCGACTCGCAGCTCCTCGTCAACTTCTCCAACAAAGTATATGAGCCGAGGGACGAGCATATGGAGGCATACCTCGCGGATGTGCGCAAGATGGAGAAGCAGTTCTTGGGCCTGGAGTTACAGCATGTGCCCCGGGGCACCAACAAGGAAGCTGATGACATCGCCAAGAGGGCATCCAAGCGGCAGCCACAAGAGCCCGGCGTCTTTGAGGAACGACTCTTCAAGCCATCGGTGGCACCACCACTTTCAAGCGCAGCTCAGCCTCGGGAGGAGCTCCCGCAGCCGCCTGCCACGGGAGCCCCACCATGTGGCCCGACCTCAGGAGCTCGCCTGCTCTTGGCGCTCGAGCCCTAGGAGGAATGCTGGACCAAGGAATTCAAGGAGTATCTGATGCAGGGGGCCCTGCCGGAGAAGGACGAGGACGTAGAGTGCGTGGCCCGGCAAGCCACGGCGTACTGCATCCAGGACGGTGAGTTGTATAGGAAGCGGCCAAATGACGTTACTCTGCGCTGCATTTCCAGGGACCAGGGGAAGGAGCTGCAAATTGACATACAGAGTGGGGACTGCGGGCACCACTCGTCATCACGGACCCTCGTCGGCAAGGTATTTCGTAGTGGGTTCTACTGGCCCACTGCGCTCAACGACGCAGCTGAGTTGGTGAAGTCCTGCGAAGCCTGCCAGTTCCACGCCAAGCAGATTCATCAGCCGGCTCAGGGCTTCCTGACCATTCCACTCACGTGGTCGTTCGCGGTCTGGGGGCTGGACATCTTGGGCCCGTTCCCTCGAGCGCCTGGGTGCTACCGCTACCTCTACGTCGCCATCGACAAGTTCACCAAGTGGGCGGAAGTGGAAGCCGTCCGCACCATCCCAGCTGGCTCCGCTGTCAAGTTCATCAAGGGCCTCGTGAGCCGTTTCGGGGTACCCATCTAGAACGCCTGGAACATCCAGCACCTCTGGAAGTTCTACCCATAAAGCAAGGCCCGGTGCCTGCGAAGCAAGGCCCGATGCCTGTGAAGCAAGGCCCAGTGCCCGTGAAGAAAGGCCCAGTGCCTGTGCAGAAGGCCCGGTGCCTGTGAAGAATCGCCGCCCGTGACACTCTCACGTAATAATGAGTGGGGCTGTACACGCCCCGGAGTCTCAGGAGTGCCACCCTCGGGCCTCGGGGGCTCCCTCCCACGCTTAGTGGCAGCACTTAGCTCCGCGCTGGTGAGAAGACTTGAAGACTAGACTAGGTACCGGACGCGGCTTTTCATTTGCTTTTCGTAGTTGGCTCGCCTTTTTTAGTCGAAGTTTGATTCTGGTGTCCGTCGCTGATTTGGTTCTATCGCCTTTTGTCGCAATTTCTGGCTCTAGTTGGCATGTGTTCTCTCTCTCGCACACCTCGCGAGGGGGCTAGGCAGGTGCCCTCGCGAGCCTTTTTCCTTCTTTCTGCCTTCCGTCTGCTTTCTCGCGAGGCGCCCTCCTTCGAGCCCACAATTTGGTGCATCTCTCTTAATCCGTGCCCCTCGGGTACCGCAATATGAAGCGCTGGGTCAAGGCTTGGGCGAATGATAAGTCTCCTATCGAGCTTCCTAACGAATTTTTTTGCAGTTCCTGAGCGACCCCTAAGTCAAGACGGTCACGAGGAAACAAGTGCCTCATGAAGGGGAGGTTGCCCGAGACACGCCAAGCTAAGCTATCTCTGCACAGAATAACGACACAGCGCGAGAGCAACAAACATAGCATAATGGTTAAGGAGTCATGGTTCAATACACGCCCCTCCGGGCCCATACTGGTTATGCTTTGATGCAGGAAGGAAAAGAGCAGCAAAACAAAAGCGGCGCTCGCCCCTACAGCAGTCCGCGGGGGCAGGCCCTTGGCGACGTCCCGGGCTTAGTCAGACCCCTCCTCGCACTTCACGGACGCACAGCGACGAAACGACCCGCTACGACCTTCGAAGAAGACGCGGCAACGCGGCGGCTGGTCGTAGACGCCACTGCTGGAGCTGTCACTGAGAGAGGAGCCAGACGAGGCGCGGCCGGTGGGTTCACCCTCCTCCTCACCATGACCGTCGCCAAGGCCGAGCACCTCCTCGCCGTCGTTCACCTCGGGGCAGCATCCGGCACGGCGACCGTCTTCCCCGAACACCCTCACGTAGAGGGTCGCGTCGCCGTCAAACTTGAAGTGGAGGGTGCACCGCCTGCCGAGGCCGCGCGCGCGGGCGAACGTCTGCCAACCGCGGGCCATGGCTATGTTGCCCGCGACGGAGACCTCGACCACGACCCAAGAAGCCCGGCTGCAGCAACTGTCTGCCTGCAGCCAGAGCCCGCCTGGATCGGGGGCCGGCAGCTCATCGGCAAAGAAGCGAGGAAGCTGGAGCCAGCTGCCGGCCGGATCCTCCGACCAGACAACGAACTCCAGCAGCACCTCTGACGCGTGGAATCGCGGCCAGGGAGGCCGCGCAACCACGGTGCGTCTTCTTTCGTCGAGGGGCTACCGCGACCAGAGCGACTCCTGCCACGCACATCGGTGCCACCCCGGGAGCCGAGGGCCACGGCGGGAGTCGCGGCGTGCTGGCGGGGTCGGCCAAATCCATGCTTGGGCGCTGGGGAGCCGGGCCCCTCCCGAGGGGCCTTGCCCTTCTCCGCGGCGGAGAACTTCTTCGACGGCGCCATTGCTGCTAAGGAGAGGAGCAAGGAGGAGGAAGCAGGCGAACTATGGAGAGATGGTCGACGGGGGCTCTGCCCCCCTCCCCATTTATAGCGGAAGAAGGCTAACCGGCGCCTCCCATGATCACAGGTAATGATGATTTTCCCTGCATGTCGCAGGGACTTGACAAGTCGAGCAGTTGCTGAGGCAGTGTGGGGAAGCGGAGACGCCCACGTCCAATCAACCGCCACGCGTCTTCCAAGGCCGTAGGCTTTTGGGGTCCGCGGCGCTCCGTGCTTGAACTTTGGCTTCACCTCAAAGCCAAGCCCGAGCGCACGTTGGGCCCGGGGGCTACTGTCGGCGTTTTGGGAACGGGGGTCCCCAGACTTGCCTGCCTGTGGCCTACGGCGCGCCTATGATAGCAGGCCTGTACGGCCCATCTTCATCAGCGAGACACTCTAGACCCTCGCGAGGGGCCAAGCCTCGCGAGGCGGACGACCCAAGACCTCCTCAGGAGCGGCTTCATCAGGCTGCCTCGCGAGGAGCCGAGATATCAAGGCAGGGCATACCTCGCGAGGCTCTCGTGACGTGAGCCATGACGATCAAGACCAGGCGGGCGCCAGCGCGCACAGCGTCCTTGTTTCCTCTTTGGTGCTAAGGAGGCAAGCGCGGGCGCGGAGTATCGAGGCATCAGGAAAAGGTTTCCATATCAGTGCAACGAGACCAAGACCAGTGGGACGGCAGGACGGAGGTCACCATGGAACCCAAGACGGCGTCACCACCAGCGCCTTTTGCAGGCGAAGACCGCTTTTGTCAGGATAAGCTATACTAGCTGTCCCCTTTCAAATTGGCCGTTTTTGGCTCCCTTCCCACTCTATATTTGGGAAGAGGACCAGGGCCTATATAAGTAGAACTAGCCACCACAGTAGGGGCAACAAATCGGACCCTGAGCTAACCCTAGTCATACCCAAGCACAAGAAAACCTCAACCTCAGGAGGCTGTTCTTTCCCTTGTACTGTTCATCATCAGCCCAAGAGGCAATCCATCCACCACCACACTGGAGTAGGGTATTACACCACAACGGTGGCCCGAACAAGTATTAATCTTGTGTCTTTGTGTTGTGAGTTATTGGAGTTCGTCCGCGAGATCTTAGCGAGCTAGGGCGTAGATCGGTAGGGAGGAAATCTCCGTGCGCACCCAGTGTTCGAACCTTAAGGGTTTTGCCGGAACCCGAGATCCGACATACCGCTTTGAGCCGAGCCAAGGCATGGGTACCAGAGCTTTATCCGTCTGAGGTAGCTACTGGTTGCCCAAGCCTAAAAGAAGATGGTATACCTTTTGATCAGAAGGACTTCTTGGCTTGCGTCAAAGAAATACATCCAACAGCTACCCTGATTGCCAATGACTCGGATCTATCCAAGTATCATCCGTGTCGTGGTTTTGTCACGGCAGATGTCCTTAGTGTCAGGACTTAGTCGCAAGACCAACACTTCTATGTGGTAAATTGAGAGGGGTTGAGTGGGACGAGAGACCCAGGGCGGATCAACACACAAGACAAGGATTTAGACAACTTCGGGCCCCGGGAAACATCATCGGGTAATAGCCCTACATGCTGTTTGTGGCTAGGTCTCATTATCATCACGAGGGAGTCACCGTAAACCGGCTCTTTGTGTATAGCCCTAGAGATTGTTTCTTCTTTCCTGTTTCTCTTTGGGGAGCCCTGCCCCTCCTTATATAAGTTGAAGGGGCGGGTTACATGTGGAGTCCTATTAGGATTAGGACTAGTCTACCTTCTAATACAAACCGGATACAAGTCCGGGTCTTGACTCCTTGTAAGGGAAATATTCTTCACGCCTTTCCTCTTAAACCGGCCCACCATTAACATAAACCGGCCTTCTGGGCCTTGGGCCTTGTCATCCGTCTGACCCGCCCGCCGGGTCACCAGTGAGTCATAATGACTAGGCGGGTTGCTTGTAAACCGCCAGGTCAGGGCGGGTCGCCAGTGAATCGCCAAGTGTCAGTCGGGTTTGAAGTAAACCACCAAGTTCGTCCGGGTTATACTTCCGGCCGGTTTACACCGCGGGGTATCCCCGACATTAGCCCCCAGTTTAATTTGGATTTATCCATGTTAAACTGATCCTGTAAAACAAACACAAGAACAAATTTGACAGACTATGCTCCGGGTTAAGAATTCTTGTAAACCGGCACCGTACCATCCTTAATTCCTTGTCATTTCCTTCTTCTACAAAATCCAGGTCAATAAGCCAGCTTCATACTCAATTTGCTGACATTGGTTTCTCACAGAGAAATATTGTGAAGAATAATCCACTTGAGTCGGCTTCTAAAGCGCCGGCTTAAGAAATATTGGTCTTGAAATACTCATCTGATATTCAACCGGTTTGAAGATGTAGAACTTGTCGGTTTAATATTACCAAAATATCCGGTTTGCAAATATTGATGGCACCGGGTCATAATTGTTACCGAAGCCGGGTCATAATTGTTGCAGACACCGGGTCAATCTGGTTTGCTCAGAACTGAGAATTTGAAGATTTTTCTCCCTTATATCCATATTACCTGTAGCCCCCAAGTCTTGAGCAGAACAAGGTGATGGCTCAAGACTTGTGTCACGACCGGTTTTCCAATAAAAATATTTATTGAGAAACCGATCCCTTTTACGGACAAGTAGAGAAGAATCCTCCTCACTGGTAGACAATTTCTTGATCACAGAAGAAAAACCAGGAGTACTAAATATAATACAAGGTTGAGCGGAGACTGCTCAACAATTTATTACAAGCACGCCGATAATACATAACGGCGGATAGGGTGGCATAACTACTGACTCACAATAAAAGCGGTGGTGGATATGTCATAGCGAAGTGGGTGACATGACTCCTGAATCTAACAACTCTTCGAGCGTCGGAGTGAGGCTTGAGGATTCTTATTGTGGGTGGCGGAAGCGTATATAATACAAGTGACCAATATCCAGGATCGCACGGGACTGACTGGGACTCCTCTAGGCGTCGGACTCACGATCAAACTCTTCATCCATGAGATCGCCTTCGTCAACATCTGGCCAAATCAACAAGCCAGGTGAGTACTATGAAAGTACTCGCAAGACAGTTCGGACATAAGATATAATAAATGTAAACATGATGCATATGAACAGATTAACAAGCGCACTCAGACAATGAGATAGCAATGCATGGAAATATAAAGGGGAAGTCGGGCGGTAGTCCTCCCGAAATCCCAAAGTAATACTGAAGGCCAATCGAGTGTCTGAAAGACTCCTCGGAAGGGTAAAAATGAAATAACAATGCCGCAGTCGGGCGTCAAGGCGACAACTCATAAAGGGCTTATAATAGAATATAAAAGACAGTGCGTGCCACAGTCGGACGTCTGAGCGACATCACATAAAGGGCTTATATCAAAAGTAAATAACAAGAGTGCCACAGTCGGACGTCTGAGCGACATCACATAAAGGGCTTATATCAAAAGTAAATAACAGGAGTGCCACAGTCGGACGTCTGAGCGACATCACATAAAGGGCTTATATCAAAAGTAAATGACAAGGGTGCCACAGTCGGACGTCTGAGCGACATCACATAAATGCTTATATCAAAAGTAAATGACAAGGGTGCCACAGTCGGACGTCTGAGCGACATCACATAAAGGGCTTATATCAAAAGTAAATGACAAGGGTGCCATAGTCGGACGTCTGAGCGACATCACATAAAGGGCTTATATTTCATAGCTTAATATCTCAGTAGCTCATGAATTTAAATCATTCAAGGGAATATTCAGGCATGAGATAAATGAAAGATTAGTCCATCCACAGGAATAATAATTCAACCGGGTTTACCACTCAAACTTGTCGAGGCGGCCGGAGTTGGGGAAGAAGGCTCCCTCGGGGCTCTTCCAGTGGCTTGGCGTGGTATTGGTGGAGTGCAGAGGTGGTGTGGGTTCGAGTTCGAGCTCGGGGCCTCCTTTTATAGGTGATCCGAGGGGGTGGCCGTGAACGGGATATCTCCGGCGAGGCAGAGGTTGGGCAGGGGGTTTAGGGGGCTAGGCACCATCAGGGAAGATCACTGGTGCCGTTCCACCGCTAAACCTCGGTCGGGCAAGGAATAATGCGCCGATCCTCGACGGGGCGGCCGTTCGGGCACGGCGGCGGCAGAGAGTGCGCTCCGTGCTTACCAGTTCACGACGAAGGATGGCAGCGTGCACGGGTGAGTGGATGGCCACGCGGCGGCCTCGGGTGGCTTGGGCGGCGCTGGGCGGCGCCGGCCAACGCTGCGCCTCTCTGGCAGCCACAAAAGCCGCTGCTGCCGTCGCTCATGGGGTGGTGCACCTCCTCCTGCTCGTCGCCGACTTGCGCAAGCCTCTAGGAGATCGTGCGGCGCAGGGATAAGAAGGAGAGAACAGGGAGCTAGGCGCCACCGCGGTACTGGCGAGATCGAGAAGGAGTTATGAAGAAAACGACAGTGCTCACTGAAACTGTATCTCTGAATTTCTGAACATTGACAGAAACAGTGCCCATCAGGTGTATGATGAAATGATTTGGCATGAAGAAATTTTTTCTGGAGCTGGGACTTGGTGAGGTGACCTCTCAATGCATCCAGAGGCTGCCTAAATTTTCTCAGATTATTAGGAGGAGAATTCAAATGAATTTCATCAAATTTGGCAAATATGGTCCAAACATGCAGCAAGTACAATTTGAAATATTTGAACTGGAGACCAGTGGATCTTCATGGATCTTGGTTGAGGGCTCTAAGGACTGGCCAGGGAAAAAGGTTTGGAGGCAAAACTCAAAGTAGAAAAGGTAGCTCCTTTGTAAATCTTCAAGAGCCAAAGTAGAAGGCAGAAATTATTTTTGAGAAGAAATAAATGGAAGGAAGAACATGGGGAGGCTCAACTTGCTGGATTTGAAGTATACCTTGACACAAAGATGGGGAAAGGCTTATGGGAGGGGATTTCCACTCATGTCATGGCAAGAAGAGATTTTGAAAAGGGGGAAAAGATCACTCCAAATGCCATAGGGCTATTTTAAAAGATTTTCAAAAGAAATTTCCCAAATGAAAAACATTTGTGTTTGAGTCCACATAAGATGGAAAAACCTCCAAGACCAAAATCAAGTCTTGGGTGAATCCAAACAAAACATTTTTCATAAAAGAAAGTATTTTGAGAGGGAGAGTACTTCAGAAAATTTAAATAACATCCCTCAAATCAAATAGAAGTTTGAAAAAGCCAAATAAAATTTTGGGTGTCACAACTTGCTGCAATATAAATACTGCCACTTTTGAATAAATCCATGTTGTTCATCCCAGTCACTAGTAAAAACTGAATACTCTATATTATGTATGTAGCCCCCAAGTACCGGGTTGTCATGCTTGCAGCAACCTGGGACTTGTAATTGCCTGATGCTCAAAAAACTTCAACCAGTGTAGCCCTCAAGGGTCGGGTCATTATGCAATAATGAGCAGGGACTTTGTAGAGATGATCATGTAGACTTGAACATCAACGTGTAGCCCCCAAGGGCCGGCTCAGTAAGATAATATTGAGATGGGACTTTATATATACTTCATTGAAAATAACATCATATGATGTAACCCTCATCATGGGGCTTGAACCCACGTCCACAAGGTTAAGAGCTTTGTGCTTTACCAACTGAGCAATAAACCTTCAATATAATGGATTAAGGCTTGTGTACCTTGAATTGTTGACAGGAGCAATTGGTATCCCCCAAGGGCCGGCTCATTATGATGTGATGAGTTGGGTCTTGAATAAGGCCAATAAAAATGACTTTGCATTAGCCCTCAAGTGTCATGGTGCATGCTTGCAGCGACATGAGACTTGCATATTTGATATAATCTCAACTTTGAATAATGTAGCCCCCAAGTGCCGGGCCATAAGCCTGCAGCGACTCGGGACTATTCCCTCCATTTGTAGAATAAATCATATTCATTGATAAAATAATAGCCATTGCGCTAAAGCAACTTTGAAAACCTGAATCATAATACTGGTTATTGATAACCATAAAATCTAGCCATGTTGGCTACTTGAATATTTGAATAATATAATCCAATGATTTATGAGCGGATGATTCCAATGGCGCAATCCAAATATATACTGGGAACTTATAATCCCAATCCAGTCCGGGTTAATAAACACTGGATAATTTATCATCATACTGGCGACTTATAGTCGAAAGCCAGGCCGGTTTAATAAACGCCGGTGACTTATAATCATGCTTTATTCAACCTGTTTCTGCATACAACAAGTTTAAAGTGTCCTAGCGGTTTACCGCCGGACGGGTCATAATGCCCAACATATAACCCGGGTTTATAACCAAGGCTGCACTTAAGAATAATCAAATATGAAATATATCATACCTGTGACATTGAATCACATCGTTGGTTTACCAACTTTTTGTAGTAAGGGTGATAACCCCAATCTTGAGTACTGATAACTCCTTCCATATTGTGCCGGTTTATGATAAAACAGTATCGGGTTGTGATAAACACCGGATTAACCATATATAATACTGGCGACTTATAGTCAAAGCCAGACCGGGTTAATAAACTCCGGATTATAACTGATCATAAACTAACAACTTGTAGTTGAAATTCAAGCCGGTTTAACAAACGCCGGTTCATCAAAACATGAGAAATCTCATCCAAGGAGAAAAACTTAGCAAATAAAAGCAAATGAAACCCTTGTAGTCGAGGCTTTCCACGGGCTGCCAGGCCCCAAATTTGAGGCTTTTCATGGGCTGCCAGGCCACTGAGTTAAACCATTTTACAAAGCCTTTTAAGATGGTCCTCAATCCTTAACCAATCATCATTTTAACTTGACAAGTTCAGGGTCTTATTAGAGTAACTTGTCAAAGTTCGATGGGTCATACCAGGTTTACCTGGGCGGAGTGACTTACTTAAAGAGGCAGGCTAACCCGGGGTTTTAGGTGTATACAACTGGCTTCCAAGCCATGGCTTCATAGCCTATTACAAGTGTAGATTCTTTGTTCATTTCGTCAGCAAAGAATCCGCAAGTAACATTTTGAGCTATGCTCAGCGGGTGCCTATGTTTGAGTTGTTGTTTTGCAACACTCTCTTTGGCCCCGGATTGATTTGGCTTTGAGCCGATCAAGAGGTGTGACTATGGTTGGGATACGACCAAGCCCCCAAGTGATGTTGTGGCATTGCGCCGATCAAGAGGTGTAGTTATGGTTCGGATACGACCAATCCCCCAAGTGATGTTGTATAAAGCTTTGAAAAGCTAAATCAAGGGGTAAACCGGACGCCGCTTTATAAACAGAAGCCCCCATGTGATCAATAATATGATAAGCCAATAAGGCAGGATACCCATGTTTTAACCGCGCATCATGGCAGCAGGTCCTCTTCGGCAACCTTTAACTTTTTGCAAGAGATAAATTCTTCTTGAGCCGGGATTTTGAACCGGATATTGAGAGCTTCAAAGCTTGGTGGGAGACATCTTTCCCTTGAACCGGATTGTAAACCGGAATCCTCATTTTTAGCCAGAAATTTTCTGACGGCCTTTCAACTCGAACTTGCGAGAAGTTAATTCCTTTTTGAACCGGACATTTTTAAACCGGATTTGAGCACTTCAGAGCTTTGTGGGAGAATAGATTTCCCTTGAGCCGGATTTTAAACCGGAATCCTTTCTGATGACCCGGAACTTCTTCATTGAGCCAGGATTTTGTAACTATCATATACTTTCTAAGCCGGAAATTTTCTGACGGCCTTTAAATTTTCATCAATATAACAGTAGCCTCCGGGACCGGGTTATCTTTCCCTCCATCATCCTGTGGTTCTTAAATTTGTTGAAACCGGCAAGATTTGCTGAGTCATGTCATCGTAGCCCCCGAGTCTCAAGGTAACTCGAGGAGTTGGCTTGAGATTCTCCAAATTTGTCTGTGATATAAACCAGCATAAGTTGTATCACATTGTTGTTGATAGCACGATATGAATCCACAGAAGGTTGAGGTGACTGCGGCGGTTTATAGATGATCCCGTATGAGCCGTGTCAGCAACTCGGCCAATGGTTCCTTCCAACTGGCGATTTGAAGTTAACCAAACTGTAGTGGCGGCGACTTGTGCGCCTGCCCATTGAACCACCCAGTGCAGACGCCGGTTGATAGTATATGATAATTTGCCTCCATTTTATTGAAAGAAAACCGAGCTACCCAAGCAGTGACTTGTTCATACTCAATAAACAGCTCATGCAGACAGGTGCAGCCCGGTGTGTTGATGTAGACCAGGCCGCGAGAGACGGACGGTAAAGACGACCGCAACATCTGAGGCGGCCCAGACAGATGAAACGGCCGTGGCCGTTGTAAGCCGGTGCGGACGGGCAAATTTTCCTCCTTGTTGTAAGCCGGTGTGGTCGCGAAAGACGGCCACAGCGTTGTAAGCCGGCGCGGTCGCGCGAGACGGCCATGGCGTTGTAAGCCGGCGCGAGAGTCCGTTGAGTAACGGCGACCACCGGTGCCAAAAGATGTTGGCGTGCCTCCATATCCGCGGTATAATATCACTTTTTGTCATAAATTATTGCCCTACATAAACAATATTGCAGACCAAGGCAAAGATATACTTGTTCTTTGAAAAAAGCAACATGTGCTAATAAAACAAATAGGCTGGCCAGCAACTCAATATAGTTCCGGCGGCTCAGGTAGACCGGCGACTTAATATAACCCCGGCGGCTCAAAGTGGCAAGGGCGGCTCAACGCGGCTCCGGCGGGTTGATGTAGATTAAGCTGCACGGGCGGCGACTTGCGCACACCTGTTCCATCAGTAAGCGGGCGCAGATGCCGGTGCGTGATGGTGCTGACGTACACTTCATAGGCACAACATGGCACCACCTTTGCTGCACATAAAAATATACAGACCGAAGTAATTGTTCCTTGATGAAAACAATAAAATATGGATGGATGTCACCTGATGATCTGCACAGTAGATGATCTGTGCGTCATGTCCATTCGACAGATGATCCATACGTAGACTGAAAAGGTCCAGGGGAGTACGAATACTAGTGACGATGGACTAGTATAGCCTCACGTCATTTGAAATGGCAACCTGTGGTAGCACTTTTCACGTGATATGCTTTGGAAAGTCAATGGTTGTTGGGGGCCGCGCCGCTAGTGGATGTCTCCTGCGTGCAAGTACATGGCTTTTATTCTATCTCTCTCTTTTCCTCTTTCTTTCCAACGATGGACAAGGCAGCTGCCCCCCTTTTTTATGCTTGTTCCTCTGGTGACTTGACGTGGCGCAATATCGTGGCGTGGCTATTGCCCCTGCAACTCCCTTGCTGCTCTGTTTGTTGTAGCACCAGTGGATTCAGATGACTTGGTAAGACTGGCTTAAAGCGGCATTTAACAGCAGGCCATCGATCGCGAACTTGGAGGCGTCGGCGTCTTGGCAGAGCTGAAGTGCTCGAAGGCCGCAGAAAACCGGAGGACTTGGGCGCGCAGAAACTTGTAGAAAAAATGAACCGCCACGGAGGAAGGCGCGAGCGGATCCAGTGACTTGACAGAGGTGGTTAACCATAGTAGAGGCAGTGACTTGGTTGTGGAGTGGGGCGAGTTGCGTGGACGGGGCGCGCAGTGGGCGAACCGGCAGAGGGCGCATCAGCAACCGGCCGTGCGACGAGCCGGCAGGAGACACGGCAGCAACCAGCACAGCAGGAGGCAGAGTTGAGCGCCAGCTGACTCCATGGAAACTGGTTGGCTCTGGGCGAGTTATGACAGTGGCAACTTGGCATGCGTCCGCGACGGCGGCTCTGGGCGCGGTGAAGCGGGACCGGCTTGGTTGTTTGAGGATCGGCGCCGGGCGAAGTGACGCGCCGGCGGCGGCGGTTCATGAGCAGTAGCGACGACTTGGCCACAGGATTTTTGCTCTGCAGTCAGCGGACGAAGTGACGCGCCAGCGGCGGCGGTTCGTGAGCAGAGGTGGGCAACGCGGAGGCGGGTTACGACCCAAGGTGCGGTGGCTCAGGGCGCCGAGAGGCCACAGAAACAGCGGCTTAAGGCGAGCGACGCAGCAAACCGGTAGAGGCGAGCCGGTGGGTCGGATGCGGAGGAATTGGCCTGCGGTAGAGGCAGCCCGGCGAGGCAGCTCAAGCCGTGGCAGAGAGGGCAGCTCCGAGTCACTACGGCGGAGGAGCAAGGCAGCTCGAGGTGGCGGAGGAGCCCGGAGGCAGTCCGCGGTGTGGACGGTGACGGCTCGAGAGCGCACGCGATGCGGCATAGGCAAGCTGACTTGATACGAAGACGGCCACAACAGAGAAGAGCAGCCGCTATGAAGACCAACTGAGCAGCTCTGCTTGAGGCGGAGGTGAGACGAGCCACCATTGCGCAGAATCCGTGACCTTATCCCCTTCCATCGTTGACTCCACGTGAGGCCCCACAGATTTGACCTTGCTTTTGAAACTTATACACAGATTTGACCGGATTAATACTATTAGTAATAGTAACTTTCGCCAGCTGTCTCTGGCACTACATGCAATAGCGATGGAATCAGATGCTCCGATTTGTATTTGGACACAGACGACGGAATCGTCAAAGCATGTCGGTCTCGGCGAGTTGTACCTCGTATCAATTGATTTTGGATGCAAGACTTCGACCTTACAGCGGCAAAGGAAGTTAACCCGACCTCGATGGATTATCTGGTCATGTACACTGGCGTATAAACGCAATCCTAAGTTCCTCATGATCTTAAATCTTGTATCTCTCGCTTCAACTACTCGTCGATAAGGCTATCTTCTGCGCTGGCTCTTTTTCATCCGGCACATCGCAAGCTTCTTGATCCCTGAAGAAATCCCTCCAAGAACTCAACACCACCGTGCGCTCGCCCCACGGTGGGCGCCAACTGTCGAGGTTTTGTCACGGCAGATGTCCTTAGTGTCAGGACTTAGTCGCAAGGCCAACGCATCTATGTGGTAGCTTGAGAGGGGTTGAGTGGGACAAGAGACGCAGGGCAGATCAACACACAAGACAAGGATTTAGACAGCTTCGGGCCTCGGGAAACATTATCCGGTGATAGCCCTACATGCTGTTTGTGGCTAGGTCTCATTATCATCACGAGGGAGTCACCGTAAACCGACTTTTTGTGTCTAGCCCTAGAGATTGTTTCTTCTTTCTTGTTTCTCTTTGGGGAGCCCTGGCCCTCCTTATATAAGTTGAAGGGGCGGGTTACATGTGGAGTCCTATTAGGATTAGGACTAGTCTACCTTCTAATACAAACCGGATACAAGTCCGGGTCTTGACTCCTTGTAAGGGAAGTATTCTTCACGCCTTTCCTCTTAAACCGGCCCACCATTAACATAAACCGGCCTTTTGGGCCTTGGGCCTTGGGCCTTGTCATCCGGCCCACCAGTGAGTCATAATGACCAGGTGGGTTGCTTGTAAACCGCCAGGTCAGGGCGGGTCGCCAGTGAATCGCCAAGTGTCAGTCGGGTCTCAAGTAAACCGCCAAGTCTGGCCAGGTTATACTTCCGGTCGGTTTACACTGCGGGGTATATCCCCGACAATCCGGCTTATGACAAGGAGAATCAGAAGATGCAGACTCCGGCTTACAAAGTGATGAACTTAATCCCACCAATTCGTAATCACACCTTTGCCCCTGAAGTTGATCCGTCTGAGCTTATAGATGATGAAGCTGAATTTAAAGCTTTATCTGGCATCCATTGGTCATCACCAACTTTTCAGACGGCGGAAGAAGATGAAGAGACGGCAAGGGATGATGCAGAAGCCTCCGGTTAACAAGGGCAGGAAGATTGAACTGCCAGGCGGTTTAGATACTTGATCTTTTGAAAAACACCTGATCTCATTCGGCTCGTGAATCCGTGTAATAGAGTAGTAAAAACTCGAGTCTGTCGTGCCATCGTGCACATTTTTGTTTTTACTTAATACTGCTGATCCGCCGGTTGTAAAAACCATTATGTGTATGATAGCCTTTGATTTATGCAGATATGAATGATTAATATCCTGCACACAAAGAAAATACAAGTGCCCTAGCGGCTTACCGCCGGGCGGGTCATAATGCCCGATTGAAGCCGCTCGGGATGAATAGTCCACAACCAGGGTCGGTCTGATACTTGTGAAATAAGATATCATACTTGTAATATATGCTTGGAGTGTCGGCTTAGTGGCTTCGTATAGTTAGAGATGTAATTATAATCATAAGAGTATGATACACTGGCGATTTAGAGTCTGCCATCCTGGCGGGTTATAGAGACCCGGAAGATGCTTCATTTATGTACCATAAGTAGGGCAGTGGGGCCCGACTTGTAAAAAACCAGAAGTCAAGAAAGAAACTTCGAATGTAAATGACAAATCACAAGAAATTCGAGGCTTTTTGTGGGGTGCCAAGCCAAAGTGTCTTCTTCAATGAAACTAGCCGGAGCCACTGGATTGTTCGTGCGTTCCGTGAGCCTGACTCAAAGTGTGCCCAATCGACATTTGAACCCTAGATAAAGTCTGGTCTTGCTCAAAGACTTATCAGGAGTACGCGGGGCCGGAGTAACAGCATACATCACGGGCCGATTTATCCAAGTCTCAAGGAAGGCGGCTTATGAAGCCTGGATCTATCCTGACTATCTATAAACCGTGCTCTCGCATGACAAGCCGCCGTTTGAACTTTAATCGAGCTCAGATCTCGGTCGAATACGCTGTAAAGACTGACCGTTAAGAGTTCGGCGGGTCAATCAGGATGACCTGATGGAGTTGAAGCAGCTGGTGTACTGGTAGGATGACCCGGTCAGAGTTTGTTCTCTTTGGTCGAATACGCCTATGTTTGAACAAACCTGGTCAAGAGGGTAGTAATGCTATGTTCTCTTTGGTCGAATACGCCTATGTTTGAACAGGAAGCCCCCCAAGTGACATACTTACAAGTGTGGCGTTGAACCGATCAAGTGGGTACCGACATCTATGTTATCTTTGGTGAAATACACCTATGTTTGAACAGGAAGCCCCCAAGTGACATACTTACAAGCATGTCGTTGAGCCGATCAAGAGGGTACTGACAGCTGTTCTCGATGAGCAGGAAGCCCCCAAGTGACCATATAAGTTTGGCATTGCGCCGATCAAGAGGGTACTGACAGCTATGCTCGATGAGCAGGAAGCCCCCAAGTGATCATTTAAGTAAGCCGGACTTTTCAGGGACCTATGTTTGAGTTGTGCCGTGCATCTAACCCTCTTTGGTCCCTGAAGTTAGGCATAAAGCTGCTTAAATGAATATGTAAGATGATGATAAAGACTCAGCTTCGAGGAAGTGAAACGACAGAGGCCCTGAATTATCAGGGATGCCGGCTTTATTATTCTGTTTATAATATATAAATGATCGAACTATGTACATCATGAGAGCCAGCGGCTCAAGTATAGTAGGGCCGAAGATGAGCAATATTCCACGGCCGATGGGTCTCCTCCTCCGACTTACGTGATTCTTTGTGTTCTCGAACGTCGATAAGATAGTATGACCCATTATGCAGATTCTTGCTAACCACAAAAGGTCCTTCCCAGGGCGGCGAGAGCTTATGCATGTCTATTTGATCCTGGATGAGCCGGAGCACTAAGTCACCTTCCTGAAAGGTTCTAGTTTTGACCCGGCACCTGTGGTAACGACGTAGGTCTTGCTGATAATTCTCCGAACGAGCCGCCGGGAGATCACGCTCCTCATCCAATAGGTCAAGTGCATCTTGACGTGCCTTTTCATTGTCAGCTTCCACGTAAGCTGCCACCCGGGGTGAATCGTGACGGATGTCACTAGGGAGAACCACCTCTGCTCCGTAAACCATGAAAAATGGGGTGTAACCCGTAGATCTGTTAGGGGTCGTGTTGATACTCCATAACACCAAGGGCAACTCCTCCACCCAACAACCCGGCGTCCTTTGCAAAGAGACCATAAGCCGGGGCTTGATACTTCGCAAAATCTCTTGATTTGCTCGTTCTGCCTGACCGTTAGACTGAGGGTGAGCCACAGATGAGACGTCAAGCCGGATATGCTCTTGTTGACAGAATTCTCTCATAGCACCTTTAGAAATATTAGTGCCATTATCTGTTATAATGCTGTGTGGAAAGCCAAACGGAAGATCACCTTCTTCATGAATTGAACCGTCGTTGCTGCATCACACTTACTGACTGGCTCTGCTTCAACCCACTTAGTGAACTTGTCAACCGCCACCAAAAGATGGGTCTTCTTATCCTTGGACCTCTTGAAAGGCCCAACCATATCAAGCCCCAGAGTTGCAAATGGCCAAGTAATTGGAATCATCCTCAACTCTTGAGCTGGCACATGAGCTCGTCGGGAAAACTTCTAATAGCCGTCACATCTGCTTACCAAATCCTCAGCATCAGCATGAGCTGTCAACCAATAGAACCCATGACGAAAAGCCTTGGCTACAAGGGATTTAGAGCCGACATGATGATCACAATCTCCTTCATGAATTTCCCATAGAATCTCATGGCCTTCTTCAAGAGAGATGCAATGCTGAAATGCCCCTGTGACACTGCAGTGGTGCAACTCTCCATTGACAATTGTCATTGACTTAGACCGCCGGGTTATCTGTCGGGCCAAAATCTCATTCTCCGGCAACTCACCCTGGTTCATGTAAGCCAAATAAGGAACCGTCCAATCAGGAATAGCATGAAGAGCCGCCACTAGTTGTGCTTCCGGGTCAGGAACAACGAGGTCCTCTTCCGTAGGTAACTTGACCAAAGGGTTGAGTAAAACATCCAGGAATGTGTTACGTGGTACTGGCTTACGCTGTGACCCTAGCCGGCTTAAGTTATCAGCCGCCTCATTCTTCCTTCGGTCAATATGCTCAACTTGGTAACCCTTGAAGTGACCGGCAATGGCATCAACCTCTCGTCGATAAGCCGCCATAAGCGGATCCTTAGAATCCCAAGTACCAGAAACTTGTTGAGCCACCAGATCTGAATCTCCAAGGTACCTCACCCGTCTTAAGTTCATCTCCTTAGCTTTTCGAAGACCATGGAGCAAGGCCTCATACTCAGCTGCATTGTTAGTACAGGGGAACATTAGCCAGAGAACATAAGAAAATTTGTCACCTCGTGGGGAAGTCAAGACAACTCCAGCCCCCGAGCCCTCTGTCGGTGTCAAAACCGGCGGATCTCGGGTAGGGGGTCCTGAACTTTGCGTCTAGGATCGATGGTAACAGGAGATGTGGGACACGATGTTTACCCAGGTTTGGGCCCTCTCTATGGAGGTAATACCCTACTTCCTGCTTGATTGATCTTGATGAATATGAGTGTTACAAGAGTTGATCTACCACGAGATCGTAATGGCTAAAACCTAAATGCCTAGCCTGTATGACTATGGTAATGAAGATGTGTCCTATCCGGACTACGCCCCCAGTTTATATAAGCACCGGAGGGATCTAGGGTTACATAGGGTCGGTTACATAAGAAGGAATCTTCATAGTAGATCACCAAGCTTGCTTTCCATGCTAAGGAGAGTCCAATCCGGACACGGGTACAGTCTTCGGCGTTCACGTCTTCACAGCCCATCAGTCCAGCGCATGGATAACAGGCCGGACGCCCAAGGACCCCTTAGTCCAGGACTCCCTTAGTAGCCCCTGAACCTGGCTTCAATGACGAGGAGTACGGTGCGCAGATTGTCTTCGGCATTGCAAGGCGGGTTCCCCTTTTTCCGAACTCCAAGATTGTCTTCGAATGCGATGATAGTATCCGGACCTGTTACACACACCATACACAACCGCAGAGAGAATATATTTTTACATGAGTTCTATCCGCTGACTGCTTTTTACAACAAGACATTACGTCTGTCCGGTCATAATTTCGAACCGTTTTTCGTCTGCCGCTCCATGTTTTGAGATGCGGTTGCCATTGGCATGTCTTGTCAAAGCAAAGAACGTGTCCCCTTATCGCGGGATTCTCATCAATGCAGGCATGGGTAACCCAATCGTGTCGTTTATACAGCCCTTGGGAATAGGCGAGTTTTTAGGGCAAGTGGGGAGGCGCTTGATATTCGCGGCCTTTATAAGGGGATAAGGATTCTCTTCCTTCACCCACACCGTTTCTCTCCTTCTATCCTTCCGTCCTTGAGCTCCAGCGCCCAAGCTTTAAATTTTCCTCGTTCGAGAAAGCACTCCAAACATGTCCGGATCCGGAGCTGGAGGCAAGTGGATGGCCTCCTCCATCAATAACAAGGACATCATGGAGCTCTGGGAGGCCGGATATTTAGCCAAGGAGATTTCTCACCGATTCCCGGCAAAAGGGCAAATCGTCCCTACTCCCGAGCCCCATGAGAGGGTTGTGTTTCTCACACACTTTGTCCGCGGGCTGGGATTTCCTCTCCACCCATTTGTCCGTGGATTGATTTTCTACTATGGGCTAGACTTCCACGATCTGGCCCCAAATTTTATCCTTAATATCTCGGCATTTATTGTCGTGTGCGAGGCCTTACTCTGCATCCCACCTCACTTCGGCCTATGGCTGAAGACCTTCAATGTGAAACCAAAGGTGGTGAGCGGTCAACAAGTAGAGTGCGGAGGCGCCATAGTGGGCAAGGTGCCCAATGTCACCTGGCCCGAAGGCTCCTTTGCAGAGACGGTGAAGGGATGGCAATCGGGGTGGTTTTACATCACCAAGCCGTGCGACACCAATTGGGTAGCGGCCCCCGAATTCCGATCTGGAGTTCCGATGTGGCTCACTTCCTGGCAAGAGAAGGGCCTGACCCGGGGATCCTCGGACGAGATAACTGGGCTCCAGACATGCGTCCAGAACATGATAACCAAGAAGATCAAGCTTGTCAATGTGATCCAGGTTATGCTCATTCGCCGGATCCTTCCATGCCAACGTTGGACTTGCTATTTGTGGGAGTACGACCCAGCCAAGCACCAGATGCTACTAGAGCTCTTCGGCGCGATGCACGAAGATATCCGGAAAGCGCTCTTCAAAACCGGCGAGACGCCACCGCCCATGACCGAAGATCGCGGGCTTAGCTTAAAACGCCATGCCAATTCGGTAAGACTTTTAATGTTTTCAAGGTATATCCTTCACCGGCATATTTTGAGGATGGATTATGAGCTCTCCCATCCACTTCGCCAGGCCTGGATCGAGGTGGCGGGGCGGATTAACTATCCAACTCCGCTTCCTGAGGAGCAAGAATTCCCACTTCTGACGAAGATGTTGTTTCCGACGCCTTATGACGTGCCTGAGAAGAAGGCCAAGAAAGCGCCCAAGGGGACCAGGAGTGGTCTTCGCCGAAAGGGAGCTTCGGTCATGATGTCCGTGGACGAGACTCACTCTTCGTCCGCCGAAGACGACAACAAAGAGGAGGAAGAAGAAGATGACTCCCCACCTGAGGCGGGGAGGAAGAAGAGGGCAGCCTCTAAGAACCTGGAGGCGAAGGAGCCCAAGAGGGGAAAAGGTTCCCCCATGGATAACTCCACATGGGATGTCAATAGCAGTCCGGAGCGGCCTTCCCGGGCCAAGCCTCGAGCCAAATCGTAAGTATAAAAAATCCTTATGCACGCCAGACCGTCCGTCCTTTCTGCCTTGCAATGTTTGAATCGTGTTATCGCAGTCCGGCTCGGGACAGCTCTCTGCTATCTTCATCAGAAGGTTCGCTTTCTCCCCTTCGGCCAAGGGTGATGGCGAGGAGGCACCTCAAAGGGCCTCCTTGGACCGGGGGAAGACTCCGGAGATCGTCAGAGCGGCGCCCCCGGATGACTCCCGGACCGCCGGATACATGGGGGAAAAAGCCCCTACGGAGACGAACGGTGCGGGCCGAGTCCTATTCGACCCTCAGCCGGATTCTATTCTGGAGACCTATACGGCTCTGGAGTCCGGCAAACGGCCCTTCCCGAAAGGAGGGGGTGTGGTACCGGTGTCCTCTGTCCAACCAGAGGCACCAGATCATCTACTGGAAGCGCTACAAGGCGCCTCCATTGTGGATGAGCACCGTGCCCATATGGGTATGGTGATTGAAAAGGTTCAGTCCGTAAAAAACAGGCTGACCGAAGCCTGCGCTAGCCTCCTAGCAGGCTTTGAGGTGAGTACATAATTGTAAGAAGAATATCACAGCGTAGAAAGTAGCCCCTGATGCTTTGTTCGGTGTCCGGAAAGAAAAGCCGAACAGAGGATCAAAATTAATTTTCGCAGGAGTCTAACATAAAGATCCTATGTGAATAAGCAGGCCTCGTTGCGGGCTACTACCGCTCAAACTGCGGAGGTCTCCGGACTGAAGCAGAAACTGGAGCGGGCCGAGGAAGAGCTCGGCCGCGTGAAGAAGCAGCTGGAGGATAGCCAAGGTATGCAGTAACCTGCGCGTATATTGAAGAATAAATTGTTCAAGCTGACTAAAGTGTCATGAACTTTATTAGGGGCCACGACCGAGGTGGCGGCCCTCAAAAAGGCGTTAGCCGAGGCCGAGGATAAAGTGGCCAAGGAACGCGCCGCGCGCGAGAAGCACGAGGCCCAGGTTGGCGAGGTGCAGCAACAGCTCCAGGGCGTGATCGAGAGATTTGAGTCCTTGGAGCGCGATTGTAAGGCGCAAGAGTCCGAACTGGCGAAGGCCCGCTAGAGCACACAGGATGCACGAGCCGAAGCCCAGAACGCCCTCCAGGAAATTCAGGCGGCCAAGAAGATTGCGGCGGGTAAGTCTTTCACCATGCAAAGCAAGTATGTAAAAGAAACGTTCCCTGTACTTATCCGAATTTGGGTTTTCTAGGGGCGTTTACGGATCTGCCGTGCAGTATATCAGATGCTGCCGAGCATTATAGGGCTGAAGAAGGGATGTCTATGGAGAAGCTATTCTGGTTCCAATATCTTGGACCCGAACATCCGATGTCCTTCAGCGACCAGCTAAAGCAGTTGGTCGAGCTGCATAGGTCAGCAGAGCTAGCCATGAAGGACCTGATAGTCCGGCTGTGGCTTGCCGAGCCTATACCTAGCAGCTACAACGGTCTTGTTAAGCGGCTTGTAAGTGCTTGTCCGCGGCTCGAAGCCGTGAAGCGGTCGGTCTGTACTGAAGGTGCACGCATGGCATTTGCTCGCGTCAAGACGCATTGGGTGAAGCTGGATGCCAAGAAGCTGATGACCGAGGGGCCACCAGAGGGCAAGGAGCATCGTCGACCTGAGCTCTATTTTGATGGTGTCCTGGAGGGGTCCCGTCTTGTGGCGGAACAATGTTCAAAAGATGTCATATTCCCATGAGAACATTTGTATTATCCTGTCCTGTAATATGGTACAACGATGTTATGTATTATAATGTTTGCGATTTACATTTTACCTCCTGTGCGGCCGTTTATGAAATCTGAGGGTTGACCAGTCGTCGGCTTCTGCCCCCATGTAGATAGTACGGGGGTGTTCAGGATAAATCTAAACACTCTTTACTCCACATTCTGGTCCTTAAAGGAGGTGTTTAGCGCAACGAACAAGGCAATCAGACTATGCGGCCTTTACCGCCCTCACTTAGCCATAGGAGTTTGACAATTAAGAAAGTTGGCGAAGCCCCTGGTATTCGGAAGGCCGAACTAGGGGCGTTGTACACGCCTAATCGGAGGAACCGATTCTTCGCAAGAAGCGGAAAAAATCTCTAACGATTTGGAACCTCTCGAACAGCTGACCAGCTCTCACCGCATCATGACAGTCAGTTTTCGGCTTTCTCTACTGAGGTGCTCGTCCGGAAGAACCGGGACACAATCGCAGTAGTTCTCCCTTTACTACCCTAGTCGATATAGCGGAACGTAAGGTAGTAAGCATAGGAGCCGGGCAACCCAACTATTGACCAAAGACATGATTCGGAGTTGATGCATATAATGCTATAAGTTCGGGGTGCCGAACTATACTGGAAAAGTGTTCAGACTTTTACTGCCATGATGCGGGGTGTAATGAAGCCCCTGGCGTAGTAATACGTACCATGGTGTATGTGTGCAATAAGTAATATATACAAAGGTGAGGAAACAGGAAAATTAAGTAATAAGCTGACGCCACCATTTATTCACCATAGTAATGTAATTAGTACGTTGAGGCGTACTTTGTGCAAGTAATGCGATAAGCAAGTAAAGCTATTTAACGTGTCGCAACCAAGGGCGAGCTGCGTGTGGGTATGTAAAACAAGTATGGCAATCGTTTAGTAGAGACCACCTGGGGATTCCCTTGTATGCCAGGGCTCCTTGCCTCCTTGGTGTGTTCTGCAGGCGGGTCGTCCGCATAGACCTCGAAAAGAGAAAAAACCCGTAATAATAAAAATAAAAAGTAAAGGCATGCGAATCCCAGGGTCGGTCAAGCCGCACTGTGGATCGTGAACGAGTTATGCCTTCGTCGGTACCCATGGGGTTTTGAGTGCGTAGTTATGTACGCGCGGTACGGATGCCCTTTCCTCATCAGGGCTGGGACAGAGGACTAATTTATTAATTCAGCTCTTGACGAACCGAGCTACCCTATTGCAGTGTAGTCCGGACCTTCTTAATGATGTCCAGGGGCTCGACAGCCGGATTATGGTGCCACTTGAGAAGGCCGCTCTGTACTTCTCCTGCAAGGGCTGCGGTGTGCTCCTTTGTACGGAGGGAACGTTCCGTGTTTCCATTTACTGTAATGACACCATGTGGATCGGGCATCTTGAGCTTGAGATAAGCATAATGTGGCACCGCATTGAATCTATCAAACGCGTTCGTCCGAGCAGTGCGTGGTAGCCGCTGCGGAAGGGGACGATATCGAAGATTAGCTCTTCGCTTCGGAAGTTATCCGGGGAACCGAAGACCACCTCCAGCGTGATTGAGCCCGTACAACGGGCCTCTACGCCTGGTATAACTCCTTTAAAGGTAGTTATCATGGGCTTGATTCGTGAGGGATTAAGGCCCATTTTGCGTAATGTATCCTAATAGAGCAGGTTGAGGCTGCTACCACCGTCCATTAGGACTCGTGTCATGTGAAATCCGTCGATGATTGGGTCGAGTACCAATGCGGCTGAACCGCCACGACGGATGCTAGTTGGATGATCACGACGATCAAAGGTGATCAGGAATGACGACCATGGGTTGAATTTTGGGGCGACTGGCTCTACCGCATAGACGTCCCTGAGTGCGCGATTGCGGTCCCTTTTGGGGATGTGTGTAGCATATATCATGTTCACCGTTTTGACTTGAGGCGGGAATCATCGTCCTCGCTCTGCGATTCCCCTTCCTTGTTTCTGCTATTTACCTTGCTGGCTTGCTTAAAGACCCGGCAATCTCTGTTAGTATGGTTGGCCGGTTTGTCTGGGGTGCCATGTATCTGGCACGGATAATCGAGTATGCGGTCCAAGATGGATGGTCCTCCGCCGTTCCTTTTATGGGGCTTCTTTCGCTGGCCGGACTTGGAGCCACTGAATCCGGCGTGAACTATAATGTCATCGCCAATGTCGGTGTTATCGCCATTGCTCCGGCGTTTGTGTCTGTTGCGCCGGAGCTTGCCGGTGCTGTTTTTGGCCTCGGAGGGGCCTGCATCGTTGGCTCTGCTTGTACTGTGAGCCAGCCAACTATCCTCTCCTGCGCAAAAGTGGGTCATAAGTGTCGTGAGGGCTGCCATGGACCTCGGCTTTTCTTGGCCGAGGTGGCGGGCGAGCCATTCGTCATGGATGCTATGTTTAAAGGCCGCTAAGGCTTCGGCATCCGGACAGTCGACGATCTGGTTCTTTTTGGTTAGGAACCTAGTCCAGAATTTTCTGGCGGACTCTCCAGGTTGTTGAACTATGTGACCTAAGTCATCAGCGTCAGGCGGCCGGACATAAGCGCCTTGGAAGTTGTCAAGAAAAGCTTCTTCCAAGTCTCCCAGCCGCCGATGGAATTTTCAGGCAGGCTATTTAGCCAGTGTCGAGCTGGTCCTTTGAGCTTTAATGGGAGGTACTTGATAGCATGGAGGTCATCTCCTCGGGCCATATGTATGTGGAGAATGAAATCTTCGATCCACACTACGACATCGGTTGTTCCGTCGTATGATTCCATATTGACGGGCTTGAACCACTCGGGGAAGTCGTGATCCAGCACCTCATTTGTGAAGCAGAGAGGGTGTGCGGCGCCTCTATAGCGGGCCACGTCACGGCGCACCTCCGATGAAGTCCACCTGCGGCTATCGGCCCGGGTATGATTAAGTTTGTCACGTACGAATAGGTAGCTGTTATCCCGAATAGGGAAGCATCCTCGCGATCCGTAGATTGATCTGGAGTGTCCTGCTCTACTGTCCAATTCCTACCGAAGATCGTATCTATGGTCTCGAGTTGTTCTGTCCCTGTTTTTGCGAGGCGGTGGGGCGGGCTGTTATTCGGCCTGAGTTGCCGTTTTATCCCGACCGTGGGGTGGTCGGTCCGCCGTACTATCCCGACCACGTGGTGGTCGGTCCGCATTGCGTGAGTGGGGTATGGGATCTGGTGCCTCCTCATCGAACTAAGGTAGCATTTTGCGTTTTGGGTAACTCTTGGCTGGGCGCTTGAGGCCATATTCTTCGGCTGCCAGGACATCGGTCCATCTATCGATGAGTAGGTCTTGATCTTCTTGGAGCTGCTGCTGCTTTTTCTTTAGGCTTTTTGCAGTAGCTATGAGCTGGCGCTTAAAGCGCTCCTGCTCGAGGGGTGCCTCGGGTACGGTGAAGTCCTCATTGCAAGTCTCTCATCATCCTCGGAGGGTGGACGATAACTATCATCATACGGGTCATTGGGCGTGGCCTGTTTACCAGGGTTAACTTGCCCGTTGTCTTGTTCCTCCTATTCGGATGCGGCCCCGACAGGGTCTTTATTGTTTTCGACGTTGCCCCGACTACTATTCTTTCCGGTGCCAGTGTTGCCGTCTTTTGAGTGACGTGACTTAGAGCGGCGTTTAGGGCGCCGGCGCCTGGACTGCGTCTCAGAGGGTTTATTCGCATCTGGCTCTTCTTTGTTGTCGCCAGATCCTTTAGGTGTATCAACCATGTACACGTCGTACGAAGAGGTGGCCGTCCAACGTCCAGTGAATGGCGGGTCTTGGCCTTGCTCCTTGTCGGCATCGTCGTCCATACCGTCGATGTCTTCGGAGCCATAATCGAGCTCGTCGGTTAAGTACTCGACGGTAGCTATGAAGTGGGTGGCGGGTGGGAAGCAAAATTCCCCATCATCAGCCTCTAACTCGAACCGAGCATAGTTCGGCTGCGAGTCCTTCTCCAAGGACAAATTCTTTATAGAGTTCAGCACATCGCCCAAAGGTGAGTGCTGGAAGACGTCTGCGGCGCCGGATTCGAAGATCGATAACCGATCTAGCTTGGTGTCCGCAGGCGTACACGGTCCAAAACTTATAGCCGGAGACGAGTCCGAAGTTCCGTTGACGCAAATATTGCAGGGTGTTGGGTCCGTGTGCGGCTCCAACGCTGCGGACTCTATGGCTTTGGATGGCACGATCTGCTCTGGTTCTAAGACCGCTGCAGCAATAGGAACCATCTCCTGGATGTGATCTGATGACAGATTTAAGTCATGTTCATGGGAGCGAGGGGGAGCGATCGCCGCGGTCTCAAATCCATTGAAGATCAAGTCTCCATGGATATCCGCGACGTAGTTCAAGCTTCCAAGTCTGACCTGATGGCCAGGGGCGTGGCTATCGACCTGCTCCAGATGGCCAAGCGAGTTGGCCCGCAGTACAAAGCCGCCGGACACAAAAATATGTCCGGGGAGGAAGGTTCCTCCTTGGACAATGTCATTATCGATGATTGAAGGGGCCATCGAACCCTTTGCCGACGGCACAGTGGAACTCTCAATGAAAGCACCAATGTCGGTGTCAAAACCGGTGGATCTCGGGTAGGGGGTCCTGAACTGTGCGTCTAGGATCGATGGTAACAGGAGACGGGGGACACGATGTTTACCCAGGTTCGGGCCCTCTCTATGGAGGTAATACCCTACTTCTTGCTTGATTGATCTTGATGAATATGAGTGTTACAAGAGTTGATCTACCACGAGATCGTAATGGCTAAACCCTAAAAGCCTAGCCTATATGACTATGGTAATGAATGTGTCCTATCCGGACTATGCCCCCCGGTTTATATAAGCACCGGAGGGATCTAGGGTTACATAGGGTCGGTTACATAAGAAGGAATCTTCATAGTAGATCGCCAAGCTTGCTTTCCACGCTAAGGAGAGTCCAATCCGGACACGGGTACAGTCTTCGGCCTTCACGTCTTCACAGCCCATCAGTCCGGCCCATGGATAACAGGCCGGACGCCCGAGGACCCCTTAGTCCAGGACTCCCTCACCCTCCAACTGTCTGGATCCATCAAAGTGAATAGTCCAATACGTGTTATCCGGCTTTTCCTCAGGTGCATGTAACTCTGTCCAATCATTGATGAAATCTACAAGTGCTTGGGATTTGATGGCCGTACGCTGCACATACTTCAAACCGTGAGGTCCAAGTTCAATGGCCCATTTGGCAACCCGGCCTGTGGCTTCCCTGTTTTGGATGATGTCTCCTAAAGGAGCAGAACTAACCACAGTGATGGGATGACCCTGAAAGTATTGCTTAAGCTTCCGGCTTGCCATGAAGACCCCATACATCAGCTTCTGCCAGTGTGGATATCTCTCCTTAGACTCAATAAGCACCTCACTGATATAATAAACCGGCCGTTGAACTGGGTGTTCCTTGCCTGCCTCTTTCCTTTCCACCACAATGGCTGCCCTGACAGCCCGACTATTAGCAGCCACATATAACAACAGAGGCTCTTTATCAATAGGGGTAGCAAGCACTGGTGGCTCAGCCAACTGTTCTTTCAGATCCTCAAACGCTTGATTAGCAGCATCACTCCAAACAAAGTGATCTGTTTTCTTCATCATCTGATACAGAGGAATAGCCTTCTCACCCAGCCGGCTTATGAAACGGCTTAGAGCCGCAATACGACCCGCCAGACGTTGAACATAGTTAACACACGCCAGCTTAGCCAAAGAAGTAATGGCTTTGATCTTCTCCGGGTTAGCTTCAATGCCCCTGTTAGAAACCAGGAAACCCAAGAGCTTGCCTGCTGGCACACCAAAGACACATTTATTCGGGTTAAGCATCATCTTGTAGACCCGGAGATTGTCAAAGGTCACCCTCAAATCATCAATCAGGGTCTCCTTCTCTCTTGACTTCACCACAATGTCATCTACATAAGCATGAACATTGCGCCCAATCTGATTGTGAAGACAATTTTGCACACACCGCTGATAAGTCGCCTTGGCACTCTTTAGCCCAAAAGGCATAGACACATAGCAGAAGGCTCCAAACGGAGTAATGAAGGTTGTCTTCTCCTAGTACTTAACTGCCATCTTGATCTGATGATAACCAGAATAAGCATCCAAAAAACTCAAACGCTCACAACCCGCTGTAGCATCAATGATTTGATCAATACGAGGGAGAGCAAATGGATTAGCCGGACAAGCCTTGTTCAAGTCCCTGTAATCCACACACATCCGCCAAGTACCATTCTTCTTGAGTACTAGCACCGGGTTAGCCAACCACTCAGGATGAAAAACTTCAACGATAAACCCGGCCGCCAAGAGCCGGGCCACTTCCTCGCCGATGGCCTTCCGCCTCTCCTCATTAAATCGGCGAAGAAATTGCTTGACCGACTTAAACTTTGGATCAATATTAAGAGTATGCTCAGCGAGTTCCCTCAGTACACCCGGCATGTCTGAAGGCTTCCATGCAAAGATGTCCGGTTCTCACGGATGAACTCGATGAGCGCGCTTTCCTATTTCAGATCCAGATTAGCACTGATACAGAACTGCTTTGATGAATCGCCAGGGATGAAGTCAACCATTTTGGTGTCGTCCGCTGATTTAAATTTGAGCGATGGATCATGCTCCGTGGTTGGCTTTTTCAAGGACGTCATGTCTGCCGGGTCAACATTATCCTTGTAAAATTTCAACCCTCCACTACACAAACCGATTCAGCATAAGTCGCATCTCCTTCTTCACACTCCAGGGCCACCTTGTGACTCCCGTGCACAATGTGATGGTGCCTTTTTAACCCGGCATCTTAAGCTGCAAGTAAACATAGCAAGGCCTCGCCATGAACTTAGCATAAGCCGGCCGCCCAATCAGAGCATGGTAAGGGCTCTTGATCTTGACCACTTCGAAGGTTAAGGTTTCAGACCTGGAATCATGCTCATCTTCAAAGTCAACATCCAAAGATATTTTACCCACCGGGTAGGCTGACTTACTCGGCACCACACCATGTAAGACAGTGTTTGACGGCTTAAGATTCTTATCTGTCAGTCCCATGCGACGGAAGGTCTCATAATATAGGATGTTAATGTTGTTACCTCCATCCATGAGTACCTTAGTGAACTTATAGCCCCCAACCTAAGGCGCCACCACAAGAGCCAGCTGACCCGGATTATCAACCCGAGGCGGGTGATCCTCATGACTCCACACTATAGGCTGCTCCGACCACCGCAAATAATGTGGTACTGCCGGCTCGACATCATTGACTGCCCTCTTACGAAGCTTCTGATCCCGCTTACACAAACTAGTGGTGAAGACGTGGTACTGTCCACTATTCAACTGCTTCGGGTTGCTCTGTTTATTCTGTTGATTCCCGAGATTGTTGCTGCTGTTGATTCCCCAGATTACTCTGCTGATTGTAACCACCTTGGTTACCGTGGCCTTGAAACCCTGAACTTGAACCACCGCCTCAATGACACGGACCATGAGAACCGGAACCTGAACCGCCGTTTGGGCCGGGGTTGCGTTGGATGGACTCCCGAAAGCTTCTCATTATGATGCAATCTCTCCACGTATGGGTAGCCGGCCTCTGATCCGTTCCATGCTTTGGACATGGCTGATTTAACAATGCATCAAGGTCAAACCTGGGTCCTTGAGCCGGCGGCCCCTTACGGCACGGGCCATAATTGCGTGCCCCGGTGTTTGCCACAAAGTCATCAGCCTTACGCTTTACCGTTGCCGCTCTGATTGGTAGGGTTATACTGCTGTCCCTTCTCGCCGCTACTCTTCTTTCCCTTTCCCGACCTTTCATCCTCAGATTCGGGGTCCTTGGTACCATCAGATTCGGCGTACTTAACAAGAGCCGCCATTAGGGTACCCATGTCATCACAATGATGCTTGAGCCGTCCAAGCTTTTGCTTGAGTGGAGTAAAACGACAATTTTTCTCTAACATTAGAATCGCTGAACCGACGTTTATGTTATCTGAAGAATGTGTGATAGTTGAAACCCGGCGTACCCAGCTGGTTGTTGACTCACCCTCCGCTTGAACACAAGAAACCAGATCCACAATCGACATGGGCTGCTTGCATGTATCTTTGAAATTCTGGATGAACCGGGCCTTCAACTCCGCCCATGACCCGATGGAATTAGCCGACAGCCCGTTCAACTAGGTACGAGCCGTCCCTTCCAGCATCATGGTGAAGTACTTGGCGTACGCAGCCTCGCTAATGTCCAACATCTCCATAGTCATCTCATAACTCTCAACCCAGGCCTCAGCGGGCTGATCCGCTGTGTAATTGGGCACCTTGCGAGGGCCTTTGAAGTCGTATGGCAAGCGCTCGTTCCGTATAGTCGCCGTTAGACACGGCACACCGAAAGCTCTAGACGTTACACCCGCTTCAACTGAACCTGCCGGGTAAACCGGCGCGTGCTGATGAGCCGCCAGTTGAGCTGCCATCTCGGCCACCCAGCGTGCCGGGTCATGACCATGAGGTCGGTTACGATGCCGTTCTGTGCTCGGAACTGCTGGCGAGTCAATGTGCCGGCTGGAGCTCCGGCTTGGACGAGGGGTCGCATGAATCCGGTCACGACTAGAGGAATAAGCCTGCTGCTACACCAAAGCCATTTGAAGAAGTTTACTAGCCCTCCGGGTTTCAACCGCTGCAAGAGTTTCGCCCTCGACTGGCAGAGCCACTCGCGTAGCCGCAACGATCATGTTATCCAGAGGGGCAGAGTAATGACCTGGCGGCGTCACTACGTGCTGAGGTCGGGTATTATTCATATGCGGAGAACCTGTTATGCGCGGCTGACCTGACGCTCCACCCCCCGGTGCCTCAACCATCGGGTTTATCATCGGCAGGTTACTAGCCCCCACTCCGGGTGTGTTGAAGAGATTCCTTGACTCATAGATCGAAGGCAGACGACTCTGGCGTTTTCTCCTCAAGACGTCGTTCGAAGCGTTCTGATCTACCATAAGCCTGTATGAATCTGCTTGAATTCTCTGTGCCTGGGCGTTTAAGACAGCCAGCTCTGCAGCCATCCTAGCGTTTTCCGCTGCCAATTCCGCCTTAGCTTGTGTTATCTCATCACGTAATTTAGCCACATCCACCTTATGCTGTTCCTGGTTGTCTGCGGTTACCTCCACTTCCATCAGGGTCACCAGATCGTCTAACAGATCTAACAAAACTTGAGCCGGCGGGCGAACTGACCCGCCAAGCCGTCTCGATGATGTCGGTGCAGATGTCCGGCTCAGGGCCCGGTTCCTCGATCTTGCCGATGAAGACGTGGATTCCACCGAAGGGGACCCGATACCCGTACTCAATTGAGCCGGCCTCGGGGCCCCAGCCTGCATCGTCGATGTAGAGCTTGCTGCGATGACTCTTGGTCATCCGTCCCACAGCGTATCCCTTGATCCCTTCGAAGCTGCCTTCAAGAACTCAAAACCGTCGTACGCGAGCCACGATGGGCGCCAACTGTCGTGGAAGTGTCACGGCAGATGTCCTCATGGAAGGACTTAGTTGTGGAACCATTGCGACGAGGTTAGCTTAAAGGGGTTAAAACGAGACAAAGGACACGAGGAGTTTATACTGGTTCGGCTCTTGCGGTGAAGGTAAAGGCCTACTCCAGTTGAGGTGGTATTGCTAGGGTTTTGATGACCAGGGAGCAAATACGCTTTTCCTGGCTCTCGACTTGTTGTCTCTTCCCCAAAGCCACTGCCGGGTCGTCCCCTTATATACACGGGTTGACGCCCTACAGCTTACAGAGTCCCGGCCGGCTTATACAACGTGTCCGGCTCGGTGACTTATCTTACATACCTTACAACACAAGTTTACATGTACATGGCAGTTTATATTTATGGGCCATAAACCGCCTACGGGTTTAGGCCCTCTAACAAGCCTGTCTATGAACTGCCATCTTAATATACTCTTGGGCTTCATTGTAATGAACCGCCATAAGGATGACCCGGACCCTCCTGGGCGGGTCATATCTAATAGTCATATCCCCAACACACATCACACTGGCTTTTACTTTATTGTTCATGCGATTACATTTGGCATATCGAGATCTAAGCAATCTACAATAGGATGAAAAGTCTGGCATCCTTCACATTATTGGAAAATTCGGTTCATAGAAACAAGCAATTCAACCATTCTGTGGGTAAGTCAAAAGCGCCACTGGAATTTTTCACTACCCCAATCATACACGCAAAAAGGGGCGACGCCACCGTAGGGGCTGGTATGGGCGGCCGCCTGATACGTCTCCAACGTATCTATAAGTTTTTATTATTCCATGCTGTTATATTATCATTCTTGGATGTTTTACAATCATTTTATAGTCATTTTATATCATTTTTTGGTACTAACCTATTGACATAGTGCCTAGTGCCAGCTGCTGTTTTCTGCAAGTTTTTTACATCGCAGGAAATCAATATCAAACGGAGTCCAAATGCAGTGAAACCTTTTTTGGATTTTTTTTGGACCAGAAGACATCCAGTGGGCCAAGAAAGTACTTGAGGGGTGCCCCGAGGAGGGCACAACCCACCAGGGCACGCCTGGGCCCCCTGGCGCGCCCAGGTGGGTTGAGCCCACCTTGGTGGCCTCCCGCACCGCCTCTTTGCTCTATAAATACCCCAATATTCCAGAAACCCTAGGGGAGTCGACAAAAATCAATTCTAGCCGCCGCAAGTTCCAGAAACACCAGATCCAATCTAGACACCATCACGGAGGGGTTCATCATGCCCATTGGTGCCTCTCCGATGATGCGTGAGTAGTTCTTTGTAGACCTACGGGTCCGTAGTTAGTAGCTAAATGGCTTCCTCTCTCTCTTTTGATTCTCAATACAATGGTCTCTTGGAGATCCATATGATGTAAATCTTTTTGCGGTGTGTGTTGGGATCCGATGAACTTTGAGTTTATGATCAGATCTATCTTTTTATCCATGAAAGTTATTTGAGTCTTCTTTGAATCTCTTATATGCATGATTGCTTATAGCCTCGTATTTCTTCTCCGATATTTGGGTTTTGTTTGGCCAACTTGATCTATTTATCTTGCAATGGGAAGAGGTGCTTTGTGATGGGTTCGATCTTATGGTGTTTAATCCGAGTGACAGAAGGGAACCGATGTATGTATCGTTGCCATTAAGGATAACAAGATGGGGTCAATTTCTACATAAATAGATCTTGTCTACATCATGTCATCGTTCTTATTCCATTACTCCATTTTTCCATGAACTTAATACACTAGATGCATGTTGGATAGCGGTCGATGTGTGGAGTAATAGTAGTAGATGTAGGTAGGAGTCGGTCTACTAATCTTTGACGTGATGCCTATATAATGATCATTGCCTGGATACCGTCATGATTATTTGAAGTTCTATCAATTGCCCAACAGTAATTTGTTCACCCACCGTTTGCTATTTTTCTCGAGAGAAGCCACTAGTGAAATCTACGGCCCCCGGGTCTCTTCTTTATTATATTTGCCTTTGCGATCTATTTTTATTTGCTTTTATTTTCAGATCTATTAAACCAAAAATAAAAAATACCTTGCTGCAGTTTATTTTATTTGCCGATCTATCTATCAACTTATTACTACTTTCTCACGTCGTCTTGCCAATTTCTGGCGCCGTTAACCTTTAATACATCGGGTTGCGAGTATTTGTTATTTGTGTGCAGGGGCCATTCACATAGTGTTGCGTGGTTCTCCTACTGGTTCGATAACCTTGGTCTCATCACTGACGGAAATTCCTACCGTTGTTGTGCTACATCATCCCCTCCTCTTTGGGGAAATACCGACGTAGTTCTACCAGTCATCAAAAGGAATTTCTGGCGCTGTTGCCAGAGAGACATCATCAACATCTCCCAGGTTCCTAATCATAAATCTCATCTCCTTACAATTTACATTATTTGCCATTTACCTCTCGTTTTCGTCTCCCCCGCTTCACAAATTTTTTCCATTTTATTCACCCTCTTTTTCGTTCGCCGTTTTCTTGCCGGATCTGTTTTTGTGTGCAATCTTGTTGCGTAGTCATAATGACTCAAGAGAACACCAAGTTGTGTGATTTCTCCAACAATGATTTTATTAGCACTCCGATTGCTCATTCTACCACTAGTGCAGAGTCTTGCGATATTAATACTGCTTTGTTGAATCTTGTTACGAAAGATCAATTTTCTGGTACTCCTAATGAGGATGCCGCATCCCATCTTAACACATTTGTGGAATTATGCGATATGAAAAAGAAAAAAGATGTGGACAATGATGTGGTGAAGTTGAAATTATTTCCGTTTTCTTTGCGAGATCGTGCAAAAATTTGGTTTTCTTCTTTGCCTCGCAATAGTATTGAATCTTGCGATAAGTGCAGGGACGCTTTTATTACTAAGTATTTTCGCCCGCAAAAATTATTTCCCTTAGAACCTAGATCATGAATTTCAAGCAACTTGAACATGAGCATGTTGCACAATCTTGGGAAAGGATGAAATGGATGCTAAGGAATTGCCCAACTCATGGGTTAAATCTTTGGATTATCATACAAAAAATTTATGCGGGGTTGGATTTTGTTTCTCGTAATCTTTTAGATTCCTCCGTGGGTGGTACTTTTATGGAAATTACTTTGGGTGAAGGCACGAAATTGCTTGATATTATCATGGCAAATTATTCACAATGGCATACCGAAAGAGATCCTACTAGTAAAAAATTTAATTCGGTTGAAGAAATTTCTTCTTTGAGTGAAAAGTTGATGCTCTTATGAAATTGGTTGCTAATAAAAGTGCTCATATTGATTTTAATGATGTTCCTTTGTCTACTTTGATTGAGAAAAATAGTGATGCCATAGATGTGAATTTCATCTCTCGAAATAATTTCAATAACAATGCTTATAGAGGTAATTTTAATCCTAGGCCTTTTCCTAGTAATTCCTCTAATAAGTATGGTAATTCCTATGGTAATCCTTCTTATAATAATAATAATAATAATAATAGGAACACCTCTAATCTTGAGAATAATATTAAAGAATTTATCAATACTCAAAAAGTTCTCAATGCTACAATGGAAGAAAAGTTGAATAAGATTGATGATTTGTCTAGAAGTGTTGATAGAATTTCTCATCATGCAGAAAATCTCAAGATAAATATTTTGTGCCTAAGGTTGAGGAATCAATTAAAGCTCCTTATGTTTCTATGGATGAAAGTAAGAAAAGAGCCGCTATGCTTAGAGCTAGAAGAGATTTTTTAGAAAAAGAATTTTCTCGTGATTGCTTTCATAAAAGTGATGAAGATCTTACAATGATTGGTGTTTCTTCTATTGATTCCTTGTTTAGTAAAATTAAAATTGATGATAAAGGGACTGGAGAAGAGTCAACTTTAGCTAGAAGGCGTCCCGATAATTCGGAGGGTGAAAATCTTGTTGAGAAAATTGATAAAAGTGTTTTGCTTTATGTGACTTGGGTGCTAGTGTTTCTACAATACCGAAATCTTTATGTGTTGTGCTTGGTCTTACCGATATTGAAGAATGTTCTTTAAATTTGCACTTGGCGGATTCTACTATTAAAAAGCCTATGGGAAGAATTAATGATGTTCTTATTCTTGCAAATAGGAATTATGTGCCCATAGATTTTATTGTTCTTGATATTGATTGCAATCCGTCTTGTCCAATTATTCTTGGTAGACCGTTTTTACGTACTATTGGTGCCGTGATTGATATGAAAGAAGGGAATATTATATTTCAATTTCCACTAAGGAAGCGTATCGAACACTTCCCTAGAACAAGAATTAGGCCACCATATGAATCAATCATGAGGGCATCTTATGGATCTAGAACCAAAAATGACAATAGTTAGATCCATGCCTTATGCCTAGCTAGGGGCGTAAAACGATAGCGCTTGTTAGGAGGCAACCCAACTTGTATCTTTTTGCTTTTTGGTTTTCTTGTTTTTTTCAATAAAATACCCAATTATGCCTCTTGTTAGAAGTGTTTTTGTGGTTTAACTTAGTGTTTGTGCCAAGCAAAGCCTTTAGGATCTTGTTGGGTGATAGTTGATTTGATCTTGCTGAAAAACAGAAACTTTTGCGCCCAGAAAAATAATTTTAATAAATCACAGAAACGTGCTTTTATTCTGAATTTTTACACAAGATTTATATACAAATTGCCCACGCTTTCCTAATTTTTCAGAATTTTTTGAATTACATAAGTATTCTAAGTTCTCAGATTGCTACAGACTGTTCTGTTTTTGACAGATTCTGTTTTCTTTGCGTTGTGTGCTTGTTTTGATGATTCTATGGTTTTCTTTGGCATAGAAAAGTTGGAATACAGTAGATATAATGCAAAAATAAAATATGAATGGGTTTGCAACAATACTTATAGTGGTGATTCGTTTTCTTATACTAACGGATCTCACGAAGGTTTTGTTGAGTTTTGTGTGATTGAAGTTTTCAAGTTTTGGGTGATGTTACGATGGATGAAGGAATAAGGAGTAAGAAGAGCCTAAGCTTGGGGATGCCCATGGCATCCCAAGATATTATACAAAGAGAAGTAAGCAACTAAGCTTGGGGATGCCCGAGTGGCATTCCCTCTTTCTTCTAACGACCATCCGTATTTTACTCGGAACTATATTTTTATTCGTCACATACTATGAGTTTTGCTTGGAGCGTCTTGTATGATATGAGTCTTTGCTTGTTTTGCTTTTTGTTTTAAGTCATGAATCCTTGCTGGACACACCTATTTGAGAGAGCCAAAACTATGCCATGACTTGTTAAAATTGCTCTCTATGCTTCACTTAAATCTTTATGAGCTATGGAATTGCTCTAGTGCTTCACTTATATATTTTTTAGCACGGTGTGCTGTGTTTTTTTTGAAGAAATGCTCTCATGCTTCACTTAGATTTATTTGAGAGTTAGTAAAAAATTTAAGAAATTTTCTCTTGCTTCACTTAAATTAATTTCAGAGAAAGAAACATTATGCTCATGATCTTCACTTATATTTGTTTGAGCTTATCAAAAGCAACACATGAAAAATAGTTCCAAAGTGATAGATATCCAAGGAGTATATAATAAAAACATTCATGAAGACCATTGGACAAAATAAACTTGATTCTTTGTAATAGTTTTGAGATATGATGATGTGATAGGTTAGTCATGTTGATGAGTAATTATGCTTTAGTAAGAATATTGGTGTTAAGGGTTGTGATTCCCTATGCAAGCACGAAAGTCAATAGTTATGCAACGAAATTACACCCTACTTGTGGTGCATTATTCGGTGTTAATTATGCTTAATGCTCGCTTATGAGATTTTTTGTTTCTTGGTTGGTCGCTTCTCAATCTTTTGCTAGCCTTCATTTTGCACTAAGTATGATCACTACTTGTGCATCCAAAATCCTTTAAAACAGTTTTGCCACATGAGTCCACTATACCTACCTATATGTGGTATTTCCGTGCCGTTCTAAGCAAATTTTCATGTGCCATCTCTAATTTATAAAATAAACTTCTCTTTTGTGTGCTCGTACCGCTCATGAAATGGTAGGGGGTGGCTAATATATTTCCATGCTAGATATGTTATTCTCACGATGAGTGTTTATGCACTTGTCATTGCACGAGAGTAAGGCAAAGGTATTAGGGATGCCCAGTCCCAAAATGAGAAATGAATTGACTTTATGTTGTAAAATAATAAATTCCTTGGAAAATGTTGGTATGGAAGGCACCCGTGGATACGGTTAGCCATGGAAAGTGAAAGTATGGTGGAAAAAGGAATAAACTTTAATTTCTGTTTGGGAACCGCCTATGATATATCTAGCATGGAAAGTATTGGGAACTACTCGATCGTTCTCGTTGACAGGAAAAGCATGCCTCCCAAAATGTTTTTATCTCTATAATTTTCGCTTTGAGCTCTGGCACCTCTACAAATCCCTACTTTCCTCTGCGAAGGATCTTTCTTTTACTTTATGCAAATTTTACTCTTTAATCTGACTCTCGATCTTCTCTTATAAAGCACCAACTAAGGGGCACTATGATCGTACTTGAGCATTGGGTGTAGCTAATATGCGAGTGTGTTTCATGAATGGATCAATGACTGAGCATAATGGGCTAGGGATAACTTATTTTAGCGTTGATATTTTGAAAGACATGGTTGCTTGTTGATATGCTTCAGTATTTAAGTCTCATGTCAAAACTAGACTATTGCTTTGAACCATATAAAAGTCCAAATGTCCATGCTACAAAGAAAAGAATATGTGATGAACATGTTAGGCAGCATTCCACATCAAAAATTCTGTTTTTATCATTTACCTACTCGAGGACGAGCAGGAATTAAGCTTGGGGATGCTGATACGTCTCCAACGCATCTATAATTTTTGATTATTCCATGCTGTTATATTATCATTCTTGGATGTTTTACAATCATTTTATAGTCATTTTATATCATTTTTTGGTACTAACCTATTAACATAGTGCCCAGTGCGAGTTGTTGTTTTCTGCATGTTTTTTACAACGCAGGAAATCAATATCAAATGGAGTCCAAACGCAGCGAAACTTTTTGTGGATTTTTTTGGACCAGAAGACATCCAGTGGGCCAAGAAAGTACCTGAGGGGTACCCCGAGGAGGGCACAACCCACCAGGGCGTGCCCAGGTGGGTTGTGCCCACCTCGGTGGCCTCCCGCAACGCCTCTTTGCTCTATAAATACCCCAATATTCCAGAAACCCTAGGGGAGTCGACAAAAACAAATTCCAGCCGCCGCAAGTTCCAGAAACACCAGATCAATCTAGACACCATCATGGAGGAGTTCATCATGCCCATTGGTGCCTCTCCGATGATGCGTGAGTAGTTCTTTGTAGACCTATGGGTTCGTAGTTAGTAGCTAGATGGTTCCTCTCTCTCTTTTGATTCTCAATACAATGGTCTCTTGGAGATCCATATGATGTAACTCTTTTTGCGGTGTGTTTGTTGGGATCTGATGAACTTTTAGTTTATGATCAGATCTATCTTTTAATCCATGAAAGTTATTTGAGTCTTCTTTGAATCTCTTATGTGCATGATTGCTTATAGCCTCGTATTTCTTCTCTAATATTTGGGTTTTTCTTGGCCAACTTGATCTATTTATCTTGCAATGGGAAGACGTGCTTTGTGATGGGTTCGATCTTACGGTGCTTGACCCCAGTAACAGAACGGGAACCGACACATATGTATCATTGCCATTAAGGATAACAAGATGGGGTCTATTTCTATATAAATAGATCTTGTCTACATCATGTCATCGTTCTTATTGCATTACTCCGTTTTTCCATGAACTTAATACACTAGATGCATGCAAGATAGCGGTCAATGTGTGGAGTAATAGTAATAGATGCAGGCAGGAGTCGGTCTACTAATCTTGGACGTGATGCCTATATAATGATCATTGCCTGGATATCATCATGATTATTTGAAGTTCTATCAATTGCCCAACAGTAATTTGTTCACCCACCATTTGCTATTTTTTCTCGAGAGAAGCCACAACTGAAATCTACGACCCCCGGGTCTCTTCTTAATTATATTTGCCTTTGCGATCTATTTTTATTTGCTTTTATTTTCAGATCTATTAAACCAAAAATACAAAAATACCTTGTTGCACTTTATTTTATTTAGTGATCTAGCTATCAACTTATTAGAACTTTCTCATGTCCTCTTGCCAATTTCTGGCGCCGTTAACCGAAAGGGATTGACAACCCCTTTAATACATTGGGTTGCGAGTATTTTTTTTTTGTGTGCAGGTGCCGTTCACGTAGAGTTGCGTGGTTCTCCTACTGGTTCGATAACCTTGGTCTCATCACTGAGGGAAATACCTACCATTGCTGTGCTGCATCATCCCTTCCTATTTGGAGAAATACCGATGTAGTTCTAGCAGTCATCACCGCCTCGGGTGGCTGGAAAGTGTGCACCTAGTTTGAGTCGTCCAGGTTGGCCCAGGCTAGTTTTATTCGTCCTAGCGCACGAGTAGGCAATGTAAAAAATGAATAAAACCGTTTCAATTTGGATGGGCCAATAACGTAAGTGCAAGGCCGGCCCTATAGCAGGCTCGCGGCCCAAACGAGCGCCTCCCATATTGATCGATAGCAGGAAAAATCCCCAATTCGTTCGCTCCAGCCTCCAGTCTGGTTCACTCCTAACCTAGCCACTGCTGGATAGACCAACACAGTGCTTTCTCATGCCCTCGTTGGACGCCAGTTGCCGGGCTTCAAGCGAATGGAAGGACAAGAAGATGAAGATCCAACCCTGGGTGTAGTCTGCGTGGGTGGCAGTGATGACAGCACATGCATGGCATCGAGCTTGCGCAAACCGACAGTTGCAGTTTGCAAGAGCAGCATGCGCAACGAGCAGGTACACCACATCCTTGATTATATCTAATTCAACTGTTCAATTTCTGGCCAATAGTTAAACCCGACGGTGTTGTAAAACTGCTTGTATGTAGGGAATCTATAAGAAAATGAAACCAATTTCTGCTTATTTTATAACTCCCCCAATCAATATTGAACTGACTGAACCTGATGTGTCTAATCAAGCTTCCGGTGCAAACATACAAGCTCATGTTGTTCTTGAGCCTGAAGTGTCTAATGAGCAGACTGCTAATGAAGGATTTGATGCAAACATTTTACATGCTCTTGGTGATGAACATATAGTGTCTAATGAGGGATCTAATGCAAGCATTTTGCAAGCTCCCATTGAAGGATTTAGTGTCAAATGATGATCTGCTATGTTGAGAGAGAGATAGAGATTTGCAAGAATTGATGACAAGAAAATTATAGTACATTTTCATGGCTTGAGGAAACGCCGAGGCCATCTACCAGAAAGTCCCCGTATCATGACAACCTAGCATAAATACTTTTGTATTCTGTTGTTTGAAACTATTGGCATACTTGTGCAGGATAGATATATTGATATGCAGTTTGCGCACTGGTTATAGGTGCAATTACACTTGGATATTTTCGGCCAGAGAACGAATAACTCAAGCAGGTACAGTCCATGTTAGTAGTCCTTTTACACCAGGTTGCATTTTGTGTTTTTTGGTGCTTACATCATTTAGTGTTTTATAATCTGGAACTACTTTGGATCATTAGCTGGTTTTCAAAGTGCATGTAGCTTCACGTTTCTCAAGTTATGTTGATTTCCGGGGTGCAAGTGCCTTCGTATTTTTTAAGTTAAATTTTCGCCCCTGGTAACTTGAATTTGTGGATCCGCCACTACACACAAATCATACACGCAGGCCAGTACAAATTAAATGAAATGCATGGACTTACGCTAGCTTGTTGTACAGGCTCAGTGCAGCTCTGCTTGCGCTTGGGATGTTCCATGTACAAGTCCATGTTGCCACTTGCTTGGTTGTGCAGGCCTTGTGCTCCTTGCATCCCCCTCTGCATTTTTGACACGACGAATGGTTGATCAAATGAGAGGAATCGAACTTGCTATTGTACTGGAGGACAGGTACACTACAAAAAAATACACTTCCATGATGATACGTGTTTGTCACAGTAGGTCACGTTTTCTGTCATGTATGTACATCCATGACGATTTTATGACAGAATCAAGATAGTCATACCTATGCTGTCGTAGAAGTGTTCCATGACATTACCAAAATTATCATCACGGAAGTGTCCACTTCCATGACGATAAATGGCGCGTCATGGAAGTGCTTTCGTCAAGGGTGACCGACACGTGGCATCCACCGTAACGGGTCGCCGTTAAGCTATCGGGTCTGGTTTTGGATCCGATAACCCGCTAACAGCCCGGACCAATGAGGATTTTCCACGTCTAAAATTCTCATTGGCTGGACGAAACACTTGTTGGCTCACCGTTGGGACAGATGTCATCCATTCATTGGACAGGAGGCACCTATGATACGTTGACATGTGGCACGGCCCAACAGAGGCCCATTCCGGTGAAAAGGCCGGCCTGTTTAACTTGGTCAAAAGGTAATGGGCCGGCCCACGGACAGCCTGTTAATGGCCTGTTCGTATATAGCCCATTTACGGCCCGCTAACTCACGACCCGTTACGCCTATCAGAATTAAGCCCAGTAGCTTCATCTGGGCCGTCCAATATGATTGCAACCCGTTGTAACTTCCGGCCCATGTATGGCCCATGATGTCTTTCGGCCCATACGAGGCCATTTGTAACTCCTGGCCCATTAACAGCCCATGGTGAATCTGGCCCACAATGAACAGTGTACCGCTTTATACCCATCAACGGCCCATTATTCAATTGGGCCATTTCCAACCCATGTTATCTTTCGGCCTTCTCAGGGCCCATTTTATTCTTGGGCTCATTTCCAGCATTCGGTTACTTACTGCCCATTACTAGCCTTTTCTGCTTGTGGGCCTAATTCAGCCCGTGGTTACAATCGGCCCATTTGCGGCCCGTTAATCCATTGTGCCGTTTTCATAGCGTCATAAAAAAGGGTCGATTAACGATGACGCGTTATTGTCAGGCCATGAACGGACGATTACAAATCTAGCCCGTTTACGGCCCATAATGTGGTTTGTTATTGGCCCATGTTTGGCCTATCGATCATACGGCCCGTAGAAGGCCCATTGATGCTACGGCCCGTAGAAGGCCCATTGTTTTTACGGCCCTTAGAAAGCCCATTCTTTATAAGGTCCGTAGGAGGCCCATGGTAACTACAGTAAATACGTAGCCCATGGTTATTGTGGCTTAGTTTTAAAAAATAGGTTATTGCGGCCACTAGCAAACCACGGAAAAAGAACTGCACTGACTACAAGCAAACAAATAAACAAGATAGCAAGGAAATAAATAAGCAAGCAACTTACGCTAGGCTATCACGGCTATTACACATATTACATCCACTGGGCATCAAAGTTCGCCACCAGTGCAAATATAGGGAACAAAGCAGCATATCATATACACTGGTTGTCAAAGTTGGCGACCAGTGCAAATAAATGCCATAGCAAAACAAGTCTAGAGCTGAAACTACTTCAGAAGAGCTCAAGAAACAATATCCTGGGTACCCATAATGCTGGCAAGATGCTTAGCAAGCTTATTAACTTTCTCTTGTTTGGCGCTTAAATCCTCCAACGCTTGTTGTTGCACCAGAAAGTATGCATCTGAATCCTGCAGGGACTTCCTCAGTCCTTCAGCTTCCTGTCACAGCACATCTGATCGATGTCTTTCAACTTGAAGTTGAGACTCAAGAAGACGAACTGATTCAAGCAGCGAGTTCGAAGAGCTTGTGCCAGCAGTAGTGGCCAGTAACTCGAACACTACATCAAGACATGACTTTTGGGTTCTCTCACTGTCGTCAAGATAGTTTTTATCAGCTTTCTTGGAGACCGACAGGGATGTCTCGCTATCTTGAACCTTATCTGCATTACTTCCTCTACCATTGCATAACGGGGTACTGTTCTCCAATATTTTGTCCGCATTCTAAAAGAGAAACAAGCAGACACATCACAGGTTTACCATGTTGTATATGAAACTCATTTTGGTAAATCAGTTCAGTAGTAAAGTGGACAGGATAACAGCATGAAACAAACATATATCTATGTACCATGGTCACTTTAGGGTCTATATCATTCTAGTTGTGGTTGCCAAATCAAGATAGAGACACAGTTCAAATAATATTTATTCAAGACAAAGCAGAATAGACAGAATATAAGTGTGGGAAACTATAGAGCAATAACAACACTTGTAATGTGCATGACATGAGAACATAACTGTTTATTCAATTGAAACTGAAATCAACATAGAGCAAGTTACAACAGCAAACCAGTTAAAGAAACAGGTTTAAAACATACCTGTTCCGCCATTGGAGTTTGAAAGGACATGTGGTGCCCCCATGTGTGGTTTTGGTAATTGATGACATTCTCTATGGACTAATGGTTGCATTGAGTTATATTTGAAGGATTTGTCCATAGGCATTTCTTGAAGTCCATGTGTTGGTTTCAAGGAGTTTATGTGTTGACCAAGGCGCTATTAAGGAATTATCCAAAGATTGGTCATGTGAGTGTCGAGCTTATTGCAAGCATGTCTTGAAGAAGAAGATTGTGTGATCATTCATGTTTACCTTCAAGACATCATCCAAACGAAGAGAGTTGGAAAGATTCAAGGTTGATCAAGAGTAAGTCAAGAGTGAATCAAGTTGATCAACTCACAAAGCGTAAAAGATGTACCGAGAGGGACCAAGTGATCCCATGGTATGGTAAGCATTGTCCATTGCACTTTGTGTACTAAACCATGGTCTATGTGGGGTTAGGTACGTGTCCATGGGCTTGCGTCAAGAGGAAGATATCATACAACCCATGGAAAGGATGACATCAAGTGGTGATCGTCATCAAGATTGCCGTGGGCAAGTTCAGGTGGAGCATCACAAAGAGTTCAAGTTCTTGAAGCTTGCCATCCATTGTGGTCTCAATGGACTTTTGAAGATGTGCCGAAGAGTGGCTCACCCATAGTGGAGTATGGGGAGCAATCATCTAGTCTCCATCGACCCAACGAAATCAAGAAAGGTGGTCCACCTTAAGGAGGACAAGATCGTCATCATCTAGCTCAAGTGGATCATGTGCAAGGCAAAGGTTTGCCCTTGATAGGTTTTCTATTTTACCAGTCTCATGGTGGTAGTTGGGAGACCGGGTTATAGGATCGTTTGTCGTACTACCAAGGAGGGCTCTCAAGTTGGTAGCTTGATCGTATCGTTAGTAGAGAGCTCAAACCATTGCAACCTTGCATCATGTTTCTTGGTTCTTGTTTGGTTCTCTTTGTGAGTCTTAGAGCTTATGTTCATCTTGATGACAAGCTCGAGTTCATCAAAAACGGAGTTGACATGCCTCTTCTATTGCGTTTTCGGTGTTGTAGTTTTTACTGGTCTTATTCGAGGAAGAGTTCTCACCATTTTCTCTTAGGACTTTTCTAATTTGCTTCTTATTGTTATTTCTATCAAGATTCTGTTAGCCCTTGTTGCTAGCTTTCCAACAAACCTAGTTTCGTCGAATTCGGAGTCCGTTTGCAGAAGTTGTGGTAGTTTTGGTATTCTGAAAAGGTTGCAGCGGTACTACCGCGGACAGGAGCAGATGTAATTTTTTACTACCGCTCTTGGGAGCGGTACTAACGCTTGGAGCGGTACTACCATGGCTACTTCCGCTCCGGACCAAAAACTCGTCACAAGTCCAGCGGTGGTAGGCATGGATGTATTTTTTCAGTACCGCTCGCAAGCAGCAGTACCGCTACCCATAACGCTTGGATTTTTCCCCACCTATAAAAGGGGGTCTTCTTCCCCAATGAACGTTATCCCTTGAGCTCGTGTTCTTCCCCCATTGTTGACCTTCTTCGAGCTTGCTAACTCTCAATCCCTCCATGGATTCTTGCGAGTTTTTGAGGGAAAAGAGAGAGGAGATCTAGATCCACATTTCCACCAATCACTTTCTCCTCTATGTGAGGGGAACCCCTTTGGATCTAGTTCTTCGAGTTCTTGGTGTTCTCCTTCTTGTTCTTCCTCTCATTTTCCTCCCTAGCATTAGTTGCTTCGGTGAGATTTGAGAGAGAAGGACTTGGGCACTCCGTGTGCCCTTGCCTTTGCATTTGGTGCATCGGTTTGAGTTCTCCATGGTGATACGTGGAAGTTACAAGTTGAGAAGCTTATTACTCTTGGGTGCTTGGTACCCTTGAGCTTGTTCCTCTTGGGTGCTTGGGCGCCCTAGACGGTTGGTGGTGTTCGGAGCTCAATCATTGTGGTGTAAAGCTCCGGGCAAGCGTCGGGGTCTCCAATTAGGTTGTGGAGATTGCCCCGAGCAATTTGACGGGTACCGGTGACCGCCCCCAAGGGTTGCCAAAGTGTACGGGTTCAGTGACCGCCCCCAAGGGTTGCCATCTGTACGGGTTCGGTGACCGCCCTCAAGGGTCCCTTAGTGGAATCACGGCATCTTGCATTGTGCGAGGGCGTGAGGAGATTACGGTGGCCCTAGTGGCTTCTTGGGGAGCATTGTGCCTCCACACCGCTCCAAACGAAGATTAGCATCCGCAAGGGTGTGAACTTTGGGATACATCGTCGTCTCCACGTGCCTCGTTTATCTCTTACCCGAGCCCTTTACTTATGCACTTTACTTTGTGATAGCCATATAGTTTCTTGTCATATATCTTGCTATCACCTAAGTAGTTTTTCTTGCTTAGCATAAGTTGTTGGTGCACATAGGTGAGCCTATTTGTTGTAGGTTTTGTGCTTGACAAATTAACCGCTAGGTTTATTCCGCATTTGTTCAAGTCTCAGCCGTAATTATTTTAAAGCTCCTATTCACCCCCCCCCCCTCTAGGCGACATCCACGATCTTTCAATTGGTATCAGAGCCAGGTTTCTCTTTATTAAGCTTTACCGCCTAAAGAGTAAAGATGTCGACTAGGGTTTAGGATTCTCTGACACTCTTAGTTTCGATGGCAGAAATTTTGATGTTTGGGTAATTCGCATGCTTAATCTCTTTAGGGTCATGGACCCAAATTTAGAGAGAATTGTAGATATGGGTTTTTCTCCTCCAAAGGATCCCCAAAGATTATCTTTAGAGGATGAGAAAAACTCTTATCTCAATGCTTAAGCTTCTAATGTGCTTTTCGATGCTTTGAGCAATGTAGTTATATTTCAACTCATGCCGTTCTGGGATGCTCATGAGTTGTGGACAAAGCTTCAAGAAAAATATGGTGTGTCCAATATTTGTGGGGATGATTGTTCTCCCTCCACCTCCGGTCGTGTTGCCTTCTCAACTTCTTCTACTTCACCTACATGTGGATTGCCACAAGGTAATGCTATGGTGAGTAGTGTTGATCATTGCAATGATGATAGTGTGCTTGTTCTTGGTGATCCTTCATAATTATCTTATTGCAATGGTCTCTCTTTGGACTTTAACACTTCGAGCACCTTACATGTTTCACATGCTTGTGTTGATAGTCCTTGCATATCATGTAGAAATTGCTTGACTAAATCTCATGATGATATGCTTGCTATATCTTGTTGCCATAATAAAAATGCATGTATTTCCTCGAGTTGTTGTGCTAACAATGTAGAGGAAACCCAACACTCCATGGAACAAGATGTGGTCTTGAATGGTGCTTCAAGGGATCCTACATCATCATCTATTGCATTTTGCCTTATGGCCAAGGCTTCAAAGGTATCTCCCACTTTGAATCCCAATATATCTTGTGATGATATTGATGATGGCAAGAGTGATGATGATGTTGATTATGATGAAGATAATGATGATGTTGCCTCCTTAAAAATTAAGGGGGAAACGATTTTTAAAGCTCTTCTTAAGAATAAAATTGCTCGTTCCAACTTCATGGAAATCATGTCTATTGCTATTGAGGGCAAGAAATATATTGATGAGTTGGAATCTCGTCTTGAGGAGCATGAGGCCACCATTGATAAAACGGAAGGTCATGAGCGTGATTACGCTAATGAGATTGCGGACCTCTCTCAAGCTCTTTAACTTGAATAAACCACCAAGGAATCTCTTGAGGAGACTTTTGCTCTAGAATTATCTAGAGTGAAGGAATCTCATGATAGAGCTCTTAAGGTGGCCAATGTTTTTGAAACTAAAAATGAGAAGCTTGAAGTTGTGCATGCTAAACTTCTTGAGGACTTTGGGCACCTCGAAAATTGCTCAAGAGTCATTAAGAGTGAGATCATCAAACTCACCGAGTCTCATGCACAACTTAAAGCTTCATATTCAAAAGAGCTTGCCAAGTTGCCTTCTCCTCTTGCTATTATTGATGATGCTTGTGCTACTAACGCTATTACTTTTGAAGCATCCATTTTGAAGGAGAATGTTGAGCTTCGGAGTCAACTTGAGTTGCTATCTAGTAATTATGGGAAATTGGAAGAAAGTCATGAAAAGATCTCAATCTCTCATGATGATCTTCTAGTATCCCATAATGTGCTAAAGATAGATCATGAGGACATGATTGCTAAGGTAACATCTAGTGAGCCTCATGTGGATACTAGCACCACTTCTCTTCAAAATACTATATTTCCATGTGCTGGTACTTGTAATCCATCTACTCACAATGTTGGTACATCATGTGATGAATTGCTTTCCTTGCCTTGTTGCTCTAACGATGAAGCTTATACTTCCTCTAGTACTTGTGTTGAGACTAACCATGTAGAGGAAATCAAAGAGGTCAAGGCCCAAGTCACTTCTTTGAAGAAATACTTGGAAAAGAGTCATGAAGGGAAATCCACACTCAACAATATCTTGAGTGTGCAAAAACCCCCCAATGACAAAGGTGGACTTGGATTCAACTCCAATAAGAAGAAGAAGTCCAAGATGAACAAGAAGAAGGGCCAAGAACAAGTCAAGAATTCGACCAAGATTGTTTGCTTCAAGTCAAAAATTGAAGGGCATCATGTGAGATCTTGCCCATTGAAGAAGAAGGCCATTAGTGACAAGCAACAAGGGAAGCGGCCACAAGTTCAATCTCATGCTCAACCACAAGTTGAAGAAATGCCTCTTCCCAAGAATACTCAAGCTAATGCTTCTCAAGTTGAGAAATCAAGTGAAAAGAAAGTGAAGAGTAGATGTTGCTACTTATGTCGTGAGAAAGGTCACCTCGCTTCTTCATGCACTAGTGGTAACTTATCCAACCCAATTATTATTGATAATATCTATTCTCTTGGGAAGGATAAGGTTGGCAATGTGTTTGCCAAGTTTGTTGGTACTCAAAGTGGTCTCAAGAAAAGAACCATTTGGGTTGCGAAGCCTATTGTGACTAACCTCTTAGGACCAACTTTGTTGGGGACCAACAAGCTCAAACTTGATCAATAGGTGTTGTTGGAGGGCATTGGAGACTTAGCTACATTCTGAAGAATTAAGGGGTCTTCATCATTCATATTGCCTCAAGCCAAGTCAATTGGATTATCAAGTTTCTATTGATTTTGGGGGAGCTATGATCCTATTTTGTGCACTTTGTATCCAAATATAAAAATTCTTATGTGTGCACAAATCATGGGGAGCTCCTCTAGTTTTCTTTAGAACACTCCTTTACTCATATCGTAATATCCTTATTCATGTGGCTCATAGGATCTTTGGTCTAGTTGGTTCAATTGATATCCTTTGTTTGCTTGCTTCAAATGGTATCTTTTGATTGCTTGATTGCTTGTTTCTCTCTTTTTTATGTCTTTGTGGCATATCATTCTTTTTCTATCTTTGTGCCTCAATATAGTTTGTGTTCCTCCAAGTATTTACCTTTGGATATGTGTGTTGCGTTCCACTCACTTGTTGAGAAATACACAATTTATGGAGGACCACAATTTATATTGGCCTTCTAAGCTTTTCGCCCATTTTGGCAATCGATGCCAATGGGGGAGAAGTTTCAGAGAGTTTTGTGGAGAAGTTCAGAGAGTTGTCTCTTATGGCTTTGGTTTGTTCCTAAGCATACGCATCTCCTATGCATGCATTATTGGTTGTTGCATGGCATGGTGATGCATAATTCCTTATATAAACTCTCTTGAAAGTGATTGTCATCAATTACCAAAATCGGGGAGATTGAAAGGACATGCGGTGCCCCCTTGTGTGGTTTTGGTAATAGATGACATTCTCTATGGACTAATGGTTGCATTGAGTTATATTTGAAGGATTTGTCCATAGGCATTTCTTGAAGTCCATGTGTTGGTTTCAAGGAGTTTATGTGTTGACCAAGGTGCTATTAAGGAATTATCCAAACATTGGTCATGTGAGTGTTGAGCTTATTGCAAGCATGTCTTGAAGAAGAAGATTGTGTGATCATTCATGTTTACCTTCAAGACATCATCCAAACGAAGAGAGTTGGAAAGATTCAAGGTTGATCAAGACTAAGTCAAGAGTGAATCAAGTTGATCAACTCACAAAGCGGAAAAGATGTACCGAGAGGGATCAAGTGATCCCATGGTATGGTAAGCATTGTCCATTGCACTTTGTGTACTAACCCATGGTCTATGTGAGAGTTCTATGTGGGGTTAGGTACGTGTCCATGGGCTTGCATCAAGAGGAAGATATCATACAACCCATGGAATGGATGACATCAAGTGGTGATCGTCATCAAGATTGCCGTGTGCAAGTTCAGGTGGAGCATCACGAAGAGATCAAGTTCTTGAAGCTTGCCATCAATTGTGGTGTCAATGGACTTGTGAAGATGTGCCGAAGAGTGGCTCACCCATTGTGGAGTATGGGGGAGCAATCATCTAGTCTCCATCGACCCAACGCAATCAAGAAAGGTGGTCCATCTTAAGGAGGACAAGATCGTCATCATCTAGCTCAAGTGGATCATGTGCAAGGCAAAGGTTTGCCCTTGATAGGTTTTCTATTTTACCGGTCTCATTGTGGTGGTTGGGAGACCGGGTTATAGGATCGTTTGTCGTACTATCAAGGGGGGCTCTCAAGTTGGTAGCTTGATCGTATCGTTAGTAGAGAGCTCAAACCATTGCATCCTTGCATCATGTTTCTTGGTTCTTGTTTGGTTCTCTTTGTGAGTCTTAGAGCTTATGTTCATCTTGATGACAAGCTCGAGTTCATCGAAAACGGAGTTCACATGCCTCTTCTATTGCGTTTTCGGTGTTGTAGTTTTTACCGGTCTTATTCGAGGAAGGGTTCTCACCATTTTCTCTTGGGACTTTTCTAATTTGCTTCTTATTGTTATTTCTATCAAGATTCTGTTAGCCCTTGTCGCTAGCTTTCCAACAATCCTAGTTTCGTCGAATTTGGAGTCCGTTTGCAGAAGTTGTGGTAGATTTGGTGTTCTGAAAAGGCTGCAGCGGTACTACCGCGGACAGGAGCGGATGTAATTTTTTTACTACCGCTCTTGGGAGCGGTACTACCGCGGCTACTTCCGTGGCTACTTCCGCTCCGGACCAAAAACTCGTCACAAGTCCAGCGGTGGTAGGCACGGATGTATGTTTTTAGTACCGCTCGCAAGCAGCAGTACCGCTACCCTTAGTGGTAGTACCGCTACCCCTAGCGGTAGTACCATGAGGACGAGTGGTAGTACCGCTCTGTGCGGGCTGTGAGCATAACGGTTGGATTTTTCCCCTCCTATAAAAGGGGGTCTTCTTCCCCAATGAACCTTATCCCTTGAGCTCGTGTTCTTCCCCCATTGTTGACCTTCTTCGAGCTTGCTAACTCTCAATCCCTCCATGGATTCTTGCTAGTTTTTGAGGGAAAAGAGAGAGGAGATCTAGATCCACATTTCCACCAATCACTTTCTCCTCTATGTGAGGGGAACCCCTTGGATCTAGTTCTTCAAGTTCTTGGTGTTCTCCTTCTTGTTCTTCCTCTCATTTTCCTCCCTAGCATTAGTTGCTTCAGTGGGATTTGAGAGAGAAGGACTTGGGCACTCCGTGTGCCCTTGCCTTTGCATTTGGTGCATTAGTTTGAGTTCTCCACGGTGATACGTGGAAGTTACAAGTTGAGAAGCTTATTACTCTTGGGTGCTTGGTACCCTTGAGCTTGTTCCTCTTGGGTGCTTGGGCGCTCTAGACGGTTGGTGGTGTTCGGAGCTCAATCATTGTGGTCTCCAATTAGGTTGTGGAGATCGCCACGAGCAATTTGACGGGTACCGGTGACCGCCCCCAAGGATTGCCAAAGTATACGGGTTCGGTGACCGCCCCCAAGGGTTGCCATTTGTACGGGTTCGGTGACCGCCCTCAAGGGTCCCTTAGTGAAATCACGGCATCTTGCATGTGCGAGGGCGTGAGGAGATTACAGTGGCCCTAGTGGCTTCTTGGGTAGCATTGTGCCTCCACACCGCTCCAAACGGAGATTAGCATCCGCAAGGGTGTGAACTTCGGCACATCATCATCGTCTCCGCGTGCCTCGGTTATCTCTTACCCGAGCCCTTTACTTATGCACGTTACTTTGCGATAGCCATATTGTTTCTTTTCATATATCTTGCTATCACCTAAGTAGTTTTTCTTGCTTAGCATAAGTTGTTGATGCACATAGGTGAGCCTAGTTGTTGTAGGTTTTGTGCTTGACAAATTAACCGCTAGGTTTATTCCGCATTTGTTCAAGCCTCAACCGTAATTATTTTAAAGCGCCTATTCACCCCCCCCCTTTAGGCGACATCTACGATCTTTTAGAGTTTCAATTCCATCCTTCAAATTTGAAAATAGTTAATATGAGTAAATACAGTGATGCAAGAGCAAAGGACTATGAACCATAGCTACAGAAACTGACCTGAAAACAATTCTTCTTCTCCTTTAAGCGTTGAGTTGGGATTCAGAGTGGTGGTCCTCGTGCTTTGAGCACTACAGTTCCCTTACTAACTGCTCGTTTTTGGGTGCTCTTTGGTGGAGACGGTACTGTGTCAACTGGAATTGGGTTACTATCTGCTGGGGTTGGGGTTAGAAGGGGTGTAGCTAGTTCTCTGTCCAACTTGGTAGGGGTACAATCTGCGAGAGTCTGGGTTATGTGTGGTGGGGCTGGTTCTTGGGCAAGTACAACCATGGTTCTATCTGCATCAACTGGTAGCACTATCTTTTCTGAAGACCGTGTTGTTACTCCCTTAGATACTGCCATCATCCTCTCCAATTCAAATGGCTGATAAACAAGAAAAGTAATTGAATGTACATACATTGTATGATAGACAGGTGCAATGGATAGTGGGGAATAAAACAGGGCATGAAATAATTCACAATTATGTTGTCTAACCAAACAGGATAGCATGACACGATTTCACATATATGATGGCTAACTAAACAGGATAGCATGACACAATTTCACATTATGATGGCTAACTAAAAAAGATGGAAAGACATAGTTCAAAATATGATGACTATGTAAACAGGATGACATGATATAACTATATAATGTGTTTATTAAATAGGTTGGCATGCCATAATTCACATACATGCTGCCTATGGAAACATGATAGCATGATATAATTCATGGATAGAATGACATAATTCAAAATATGATGACTGTAAACACTAAACAGGATGAGATGATATAACTATATGATGTCTTTATTAAATGGGTTGCTGTGTGATAATTCAGATAGATGCTGTGTATGTAAAAATGATGGCATGATATAATTCAAATATATGATTTATATAGTAATCAAGTAAGCATATGGCAATCCATATATGATGTAAAAACTAAGCAATGCAAGACAACATGCATGACATGGGTAATATGACCCTGCCAAGTTTGAGCATAGACCTCAGGGGGGAAATAGGACTGGTCATCAGTCTCTGAATCCCCCTCTGAGGAGCTCTCTGTAACCAGCAAGATGTCTTCTTCAGCAGGTAGCATTGTCTGCTCCAAATACCTTGTTTTCACTCCAGATACTTCCATCACCGCTTCTAATGGCTGATGCACAGGAAGAGTAGTTGATTATACAAACGTTGTCGACAAATGGAACACGAAATACAAAAAAATGATAGCATGATATAATTCACATAGCTGATGATTGGCTAAACAGCATGGCAGTGCATAATTCACATATATATAATGCCTTTGCAACAAGATATCATTGCATAATTCACATATATAATGTCTTGCAACAAGATGGCAATGCATAATTCACATATATGGTAATTAGACACTAAACAGGTGGCATTCACACAAAGCATGTCTAAACTAATCAAATGACATAGCAATGCAAGACACCATACGCACGATATGAGCAACATAACCCTGCCAAGTTAGAGCATACACCTCGAGGGGGAAATAGGACTGGTCATGTGTCTCTGAATCCTCCTCTGAGGAGCTATCCGTAACCAGCGAGATATGCGCTTCATCAGATAGCATAGTCTGCTCTGAAGACCTTGTTTTCACTCCAGAATTTTCCATCACCGTGTCAAATGGCTGATGCACACGAAGAGTAGTTGAATGTACTAACATTGTTGACAAATGTAATACGTAATGAAAAAAGGATGGCCTGATATAATTCACATATAAGATGACTGGCTAAGCAGGATGGCATTAGAAAATTCACATATATGATGCCTGGCTAAACAAGATGGCGTTGCATAATTCACATAAACGATGAATGAACTAAACAGATGGCATTCACACAAAGCATGTCTAAACTAAGCAGATGACATATTTGATGTATAAAGTAAGCAATGCAAGGCACCATATGCATGATATAACCAACATCAGCATGCCAAGTTAGAGCGAAGACCTCAGGGCGTAAATAGGAGTGGTCTTCTCCTTGTGAATCCCCCTCAGAACAGATATATTCCTCTCGATTACAATCCAAAATGGGTGGAGGGGGGCTGCCTTTGCGCCTACCATGGAGCAACGTCTGCATGAAATTTTATTGCCACGCAAGGCTCGTCTCTTTTGCTCTACATGTTCGGTTCCATTGTGTACAATAACTGACATGCATAGGAATAAAACATAGTGATATTATGCTAGGAGTGCATGCAGAAATCCAGAGTGATGGTAGCAACCTGTGGATAGACCCAAAACCAATGATAGCAGACAGATAATGTCTTCAATTTAAAAATACAGATAATATCTTCTTTACTGTTTGTTTCCCACCCAACATGAAACTCATAGTAGACAACAGAGATTAACCAGATAGTAGATATATACTATTGATTGCGGCCCCGATATGTACCCCACAACCATTTAAAAACTCAAGTTTGACCATTAGTTTGGAGCTGACTCAGAGTCTAATCGGTGAATAGGACGATAAAGTAGCATGTAATATTAAGCGATGCATACTGTAAGCAGACACGAAAGAGTGCGGCCTCTCTTGCGGACCCGTGTAGTCCTCGAGGTCATCTACTTGGTTGATGATGGTAATGCAGTTGTCATGGCTGCCCACGGTGGGGAAGAAGATCTGACGCGGCGAAAGACAGTCTGGAGGCCGGATCCCTGCTGTGCTGGACCCTTCTGTCGTTGGAGCAGCTGAGCTTGGGTGGACGACGACGCAGCAGGAGCGGGACAAACCACACAAGGTTTTCTTTGACAACTATCTGTAAGAGAAGTAATTATGTAAGGGCTCGTTTGAATTGGAGGATTCTAACAACGCAGGGATAGGAAATAGACAGTAATAGGATAGGAATGCACGTGCAAAACAGAGAATTTAAAAACACAGGATTTCTGCCAATCTGGGTGTTTGGTTCACAAGAATTGGAAGATCACAGGATGCAAAGAAGCATGGTGAGATGAAGTCAAACCACAAGAAAATGTACGGTTATAATGCTATGATGCTACTATCTCTTAGTCTTGTGCTTCATGAATAGGAATTTGAAAAGGAGGACAAGTGGATATTAAAATTCCTACGGTTTTTCTTTCAAAGAAACACTAAAGGAACAAATCCTACAGTTTTCCTTTGCTCCATTCCTTTGAACCAAATGCATGAATAGTAGTACCATAGGAAACTTTCCAATTCCTATATTTTTCCTTCACTTTTCCTTTCAAGCACTGGCGATTCTAGTAGGCAGGCTTGAGCAAGGAAAAGCCTACACTCAAAAAACGTTTTTGTGCTATTTCTACTACTTCGGAACCAGGCCACTGCCCTAATAGCTCAACTCCCAGGCCCATCGACAAATGCACAGCTCAAAGGCACAGAGATAAATAATGATGGCGTTCAAGAGAATCCATCACGGATAGCTAAGTTGCCTGGTACCTCACTGCTTGCCATATAGTAGGAGAAACTAATCGTATTCCACGTTACTACGTGTGCTCAGTGGACAATATATATAACATGTAGAGTAAAAAAGAGATGCAATAAGTGTACAACCCTTTGGCGAAGCCATGTTGATCTCAGCGTGATTGGGTTGGTCGGTGAGGATGATCCGATTGACTTGGCTATCGGGGGAGGGGAAGAACATCTTAGGCATCTTGAGATGGAGCCCGGGGTACTGCTCTACTGTGATGGATGGTTTCATCGTTGGAGCAGCTCCGGTGAGTTGTACGACGCCGAGGCTGAAGCAGGACAAGAGAGACAACGTTAACCTAAGTGGAATTGTAATAGCATCTCCAATAGATGACGTAAAATACATAACCAAAAAGTGCTAGATGTAAAATACATCAGCCGCTCATCTGTGAACTTATCTGTCGAAACTGAATTTAACTGTCGAAACTGAACTTAACTGTCGAAATTGAATTTTGTTGTCGAAACTGAATTTTACTATCGAAACTGAACGCACTAGTAGCAGAAAAGCAGGAGCAGCAGCGCGTGCGAGAGCCGGGCTAGCTGGTCATGTAGCAGCATCAGTCGACTGACACCACCGGCCAAACCACCACCCCCCGCCGCCCGCGGCCAGCGGTGCGCCGCCCCGCCCGCCCCGAAATCACTCCCACTGCCCGATCCACCGCCGCCCCGGCCATTGAGGAAGTCCTGGATTAAGGGGTCCTCGGGCGTCCGGACTATGTAACATGGGCCGGACTAATGGGCTATGAAGATACAAGACAGAAGACTTCTTCCTGTGTCTGGATGGGACTCTCCTTTGCGTGGATGGCAAGCTTGGCGTTCGGATATGTAGATTCCTTCCTTTGTAAACCGACTCTGTACAACCCTAGGCCCCTCCGGTGTCTATATAAACCAGAGGGTTTAGTTCGTAGAGGCAATCACAATCATACGGGCTAGACATCTAGGGTTTAGCCATTACGATATCGTGGTAGATCAACTCTTGTAATTCTCACATTCATCAAGATCAATCCAGCAGGAAGTAGGGTATTACCTCCATCAAGAGGGCCCAAACCTGGGTAAACATCGTGTCCCCCGTCTCCTGATCCCATCGACCTTAGACGCACAGCTCGGGACCCCCTACCCGAGATCCGCCGGTTTTGACACCGACATTGGTGCTTTCATTGAGAGTTCCGCTGTGTCGTCACTAGGAGGTTCGATGGCTCCATCCATCATCTAACACAACGCGGCCCTGGAGGAGGTTTTTCTCCCCGGCCAGATCTTCATATTCGGCGGTTTCGCACTGCGGGCCAACTCGTTTGGCCATCTGGAGGAGATTGACAGCTACGCCCCAGGACACCAGATTAATTTTGGAAATCTGGACTATGTCGCTGATATCCGAGGAGACTTGATCTTCCAAGGGTTCACGACCCCAACCTCCTCTCTGGCCTTAGATCCAGAGTGCATTGCCAGGTCCGAAGACGGGATCACTGAGCCCGCTAGACTGTCTGCGGCCATTGAGCCCAACAAGGGAGAGTCGGAGGAATTAGTGTCGCTGGCGACCATCGTGAAGCCGGACCCCTCTCCGGACACCGGCTCCGAACCCTTGGAGTCAGCATCGTGTGAGCTCGGCCAAGGAGTTTCCTTCTCGCCGTACTCCACGGATTTTCTTCTCCCTGGCCAAACCTCGCCTTTAAGCGGGGCTCTGGGCTTGATGCGATCCCTCGTCATTACAGAGGAGCAATGTCCAAACTACGCCCAGGCCGGACTAGGGGCTGAGAGCGGGGAATTTTACGTCCCACCCACCACCCATTTCATAGCCACTGTCGAGCACTTAACTGACATGCTCGACTAGGGCTCCGAATACATCAACGGTATGGACGACAATGCTGGAGAGGAGCAGGCTGAAAAACCGCCGTTTACCGGATGCTGGACGGCCACCTCTTCGTATGACGTGTACATGGTGGATACACCCAAAGAGGGTAGCGGCGACGATTAAGAAGATCCAGTCGAGGATAAACCTCCTGAGACACAGCCAAAGCACCGACGTCAGCGGCGCCGCTCTAAATCACGCCGTGGAAAAGACAGCAATACCGGCACAGGAGGCAACAACACTCCGGACGATGCCGAAGTCAAATAAGACCCCGTCAATCCAACATTCGAACAGGACGATCGGGAAGATGGGCAAGTTAGCCCTGACGAAGAGGCCGTAAACGAAGACTCGGAGGACAGTAATTATCTCCCACTCTCCGAGGACGAGGTGAGCCTCGGTGATGAAGAATTTATCGTACCTGAGGAAACTCTCGAGCCAGAGTGCTTTAAGCGCCGGCTAATGGCCACTGCAAGGAGCCTGAAAAAGAAACTGCAGCAGCTTCAAGCTGATCAAGATCTGCTCAACGATAGGTGGACTGATGTCCTGGCAGCCGCGGAATACGGCCTCGAGCGCCCAACCAAAAGTTACCCGAAGCGTAAACTGCTACCCCAATTTGACGACGAGGCCCTCGAGCCCGCACCATCAGCACGTAATGCGGCTGACCGACCACCTCGTGGCCGGGACAAAACGACAACTCAAGCTGAACACCAGCCCATACTACGTCGCCATAAAGGTAGAGATGTAACAACTCGGGGATATACATATGACTTGCGGCAAGACCTGGATAGTAAAGCAGGTCAGACCAGATCGATCTACGGATCGCGGGGGCGTGCCCCAACGCGCGACGGTGGCTATCTAGCCGGACGTGACAAGCATAATCACGCCCGGGCCGAAAACCGCAGACGGACTCCATCCGAGCTCCATCGCGACTTGGCCCGATATAGAGGCGCCGCACACCCCCTCAGCTTCACCGATGAAGTAATGGAGCACGAATTCTAGAAGAGTTTAAACCCGTGAATGTCGAATCGTATGATGGAACAACAGATCCCGCGGTATGGATTGAGGATTTTCTTCTCCATACTTACATGGCCCGCGGTGACGATCTTCATGCCATAAAATACCTCCCGCTAAAACTCAAGGGCCAGCTCGGCACTGGTTGAACAGCTTGCCTGAAAACTCCATTGGCAGCTAGGAAGACTTGGAAGACGCCTTCCGCGACAACTTCCAAGGTACATACGTTCGACCTCCGGATGCCGATGACCTAAGTCACATAGTTCAACAGCCCGGAGAGTCAGCCATGAAGCTCTGGACTAGCTTCTTAATTAAAAAGAACCAAATCGTCGACAGTCCAGACGCCAAAGCCCTAGCGCCCTTTAAACATACCGTCCGGGATGAGTGGCTGGCCCGTCACCTCGGCCAAGAAAAACCAAAATCTCTGGCATCTCTTACCACACTAATGACCCGCTTTTGCGCGGGAAAAGATAGGTGGCTGGCTCGACGAATAGCACCAGCGATCCTGGCACCTCTGAGGTCAGGGACGGCAATGGAAAGCCTCGACGCAATAAAAACAAGTGTCAAAATAATAATGTAGGAACCCAAGACACGGCGGTTAACGCCGGATTTAGTGGTTCCAAATCTGGTCAATGGAAGAAGCCATTCAAGGCAAAAAAAGATGGCCCATCCAGTTTAGACAGGATACTGGATCGGCCCTGCCAAATTCATGGCAGCCCTGACAAACCTGCCAACCATACCAACAGAAATTGTTGGGTTTTCAAACAAGCAGGCAAGCTCAACGCCGAACACAAAGGGAAGGGGCCGCCTAGTGAGAGCGAAGACGAGGAAACTCGCCAGCCAAGCGTCGGGGGACAAAAGCAATTTCCCCTCGAAGTAAAAACAATAAACATGATATCTGTGACGCATATCCCTACGAGGGACCACAAGCTCGTACCATGAGACGACTATGCCATAAAGCCGGTCGTACCAACATTTAAACCATGGGCAACCTGTCCGATCACTTTTGATCGCAATGACCACCCAACAGGTATCCGTCACAAAGGTTCGGCAGCTCTAGTCCTTAACCCAATCATTGATGGATTCCATCTCACATGAGTCCTTCCGGACGGTGGCAGTAGGATTAATTTGCTCTATCAAGACACTGTTCACAAAATGGGGATTGATCCCTCAAGGATCAAGCCCACCAGAACTACCTTCAAAGGTGTAATACCTGGCGAAGAAGCTCACTGTATGGGCTCAATCACACTGGAAGTCGTCTTCGGTTCACCGGACAACTTCCAAAGCGAAGCGTTGATCTTCAATATTGTTCCGTTCTGTAGTGGATACCATGCACTGCTTGGGCGGACCGCATTCGCTCGTTTCAATGCGGTCCCACACAACGCCTATCTAAAGCTTAAGATGCCTGGTCCACGCGGCAGTATAACAATCAATGGAAACACGGAACACCCCCTTCGTTTAGAGGAGTATACCATGACCATCATAGCCGAAGTACAAAGCAGACTCGTCAAACCGCATACCTCATTGGCCATTAAGCCAGCCTCTACTACACAAGACCGGTCAATGTTAGAGCTGAATTAGCAGTTCCGCCTCCGTCATTCGCCGCATATGCCCGCAAAGTTCACATCGCACATGCATAATTATGCACTCAAAATACCTTGGTCGTCGGCGGAGGCACAATGCGGGCAGGCCTACAACACGGTTCGTCCTCCTACAACTTTTCTTCCTTCTTTTTAAACTATTTCTTATCTTTTGTCACAGATGAATCAAAACCTGTTCGTCCTATGGACCTGCAAGGACTCTTTCGGAGCCTGGTTTCGTCCAAGCAACCAAAGATTGCTCCTTTTAAGGAATCCTCTTCGCTAAGGCAAAGGCAGCGCAAATGTGCGACAAGAGGTCCATAAGATTTTTTGTAGACCAAACACTCTATTTAAAACCTGGATATAGCCTTTCTCCTCAGCCTTCGACCCCTGGCATGTAAAATGATCTGGGTAGAGGTGTTATAATCTGTAAGATTGCGCTCGACGTATCAATCAGATTCCAGTGGACATAATCCATCTTCAGTACTCACTTTTTCTCAGAAAACTGTATTGTACCTTTTCGGTTGTTTCACATACACACCTCGGCACTAATCGCCAGGGGCTCGATACGGCAACATATTAAATTGCCAACAAGTCCGAACAGCTCTACAACATACTTCGGCGTCACGAGTTTTGGCATTATATGCATCAGCTCCGAATCATGTTTGTTAATAGTTGGGTTGCCCGGCTCCTGTGCTTTCTACCTTACGTTCTGCTCTATCGGCTAGGGTAGTAAAGGGAGAACTACTGCGATTGTGTTTCCGGTTCACCCGATTAAGCACCTCAGTAGAGAAAGCCGAAAACTGACTGTCATGATGCGGCGAGAGCTGATCAAGCACTCGGTGACTTATTAAAATCTTTTGCGGTTTCTTCCGTATAACATGAAGGACCATTTTCCAGTCACCTATGTAGCGCAGCCATATCCGGATAACCGCGTACATACAAGGGGCTATATCATAGACCCACCGTCAAACTCCTATGGCTAAGTGAAGGTGTTAAAGCCCTATAGTTCGATTTCCTAGTTCGCCGCACTGACACTTCGTTCAGGACCAAGACGTTGGGTCAAGTGTAGTCAGTTGCTATTCCGAACATCCCTGCATTATATGCGAGGGGGCTACAGCCGACGACTGGCAAACCTTCAGATTATTAAAAAAACGGCCGCACAGGAAGAAATGCCTTTCAGGCAAAAGGCATAAATATAACAGAGCCTTAATATATCATAATATTGTTATCACAATTCTGATACATTCACTCGAACATAATATCCTTTGAGCACTGACCCTCTATCAAGCGGGCGCCCTCTAGGACATCTTCAAAATAATGCTCCGGCATGCGATGGTCCTTGCCCTCGGGCGGAATGTTTGCTGCAACATCGGCGCCCTTCATTTTTGCCCAGTACGACTTGACGCGGGCAAAGGCCATCTGTGCACCTTCAATGCACGATGACCGCTTCACGGTGTCGATACGCGGCACCGCCTAAACAAGTTGCTGCACCAAACCGAAATAATTGTTTGGAATTGGCTCAGTTGGCCACAGCCGGACCACGACTTCCTCCATGGCAGCTCCGGACACCTTGTGGAGCTCGGCCCACTGGGCCATTTGTTCGTTCAGCAACAACGGACGCTTCGGCACATTGAACTGCGACCAGAAAAGCTTCTCCACTGCATGTCCGTCTTGCGGTTGATAAAACTGCGCCGCATCGGCGACACTCTTCGGCAGGTCCAAGAATGAGTCTGGAGAACTCCACAATTGATTAAGCAGGGCATACTTTGGGTCGCTGAATTTAGTCTGTAATAGAAAGGGCTTACCAGCCGCTATCTCCCTAGCTTGCCGGATCTCCTCCCGAGCTGCTCTAGACTCGGACTGTGCCTCTCGCACCTCTTGTAAAGCCTTGTGGAGTTCGGCTGCCTTGGCTTTGTTATCCTTCTCGAGTGATTCGCATTAGCTAGTGGCATCCTTCAGCTCTCGCGCCATGGTAGATATTCTGTCCTCGCACTGGCGCTGAGCGGCTTGTTCGGCCTTTAACTCAGCAGCTGCCTTCTTGACAGCCGCATTGCTCACTCTGGCTTGCTCCTTGGCCCGGGCAAGTTCAGCCCGAAGGGTCTCAACCGCAACAGCACCATCTGCAATTATGCATGTTGCAGTATATAATTCTCAGCTTCGTGCTCATATTATTATACATGCATAAGCTAACTGTCCCAAAACATACCTTGTGCTTCGTCGAGCCGCCTGTTCATAAGAGTAATGTCCTCATCCGCTGACTCAAGTTTCTGCTTTAAAGCTGCAACTTCCGCAACATGGGTAGTCGCCATTGACATAACAACCTGTTTTCAAATTAATCATGTCATTTCCTAAGCATATCTTTTCGATCCTCTGATCGCTTCCCTGTGGAAGCCGACCAGAGTCTCAAGGGCTACTATCTATACACAGGTGCATTATGCATGTAAAGAGTGGTTTAGATATTACATTGCATACCTCAAAGCCTCTTAGTAGGCCCACGAAAGCTTCATTCAATCTGCTTCTCGCGGACAGAATCCTCTCAACTACCATACCCATTAAGGTACGATGTTCCTCTAAGGTGGACGCATTCTGCAACATGCCCATTAATGTAACCGGCATCTCCGGATTCCGGGAAGCGGCTGCAGGAGCACGAACTCCCTTTGAAGGGTTATGTTTACTCGACCGTAGAGTCGTCATCGGCTGTAAACCGGATAGTCCGGGGCCTTTATTGTTGATCCCCATAGGGGCTGCACACCCCGGACCCTTGACGACCGAAGTATCACCTTCGGCCGCTGTCTTCATTGCCCCCTGCACCACTTGGTGACCGGGGGAGACCCTCCGGGATGACACCTCGAAGTTGTCCGCCCTAAGGGGCGACGAAGCCTATGGAGGTGTCTCGCTTTCTATTATCTCTGGAAGCAGGTCACCCGAGGATGAGGACTGTTGAGGAAGACTGCGGGCCGGACTGCAAACATACATTTAAGATGTTACCCTTGTGACCTGAAAAGAACGGGATATGTCTAGAATACCCTTGTTCACTTACGATTTGGCGAAAGGCTTGGCCTTATGGAGGAACTGTGTGGCAACGTCGTCTTCTGAACTCGAACTGTCTGACAGGGACATCTTCCCTCTCTTGGGAGCCTCCACCTTCAAATCTTCGGAGGTGGTCCTTTTCTTCCCATGTGGAGAAGGGATATGAGGTTCTTCTTCCCCTTCGTCTTCAGAAGAGGGAGTTTCGGTCTCCCAGGACATAGCATCCGGTGTACCTTTAGAGTGGAAACCATCTTTGGCCTTTTTTCTCTCCTCTTTGTCCTCCTTCGTCGACACTTGATACGGCGCCGGGGCCATCATCCTTGTTAACACAGGATCAACTGAGTCTTCAGGAAGTGGAGCCGAACACCTAATTCGTTCCGCCTTCTTTATCCATCCCTGGTCGAAGACAGGTGTCTCAGTATATTGATACGGGATAATCAACTAAGCTGTATTCAGGAGTCGAGTGCTTACCGAGGTATCCAGATGGTTGCAGTCGAGGCCGATGTCCTCGGTTGTATCCGGCCACTGCTTTCGGGTCCCGAAGAATAACTTCCACATCCCTGTGTGCGTTGTGCCGAAGAAGTGCTGAAGGGTCCGTGGTCCTTCTGGATTGAACTCCCACAAGCGGAGAGGCCGTCGCTGGCACGGCAGGACCCGGCAGACTAGCATTACCTGGATCATGTTGATAAGACCGGTGTCCTTTTCAAGGAGACTCCGGATACGGCTTTGTAGCGTCTGCACTTCATCAATTGGTCCCCAGTCCAGCCCCTTATTAATCCATGATGCGAGTCGTAATGGAGGGCCAGATCGGAACGCACGTGTAGCTGCCGACTTGGTACCGCGGGGTTCAGTGATGTAAAACCACTCCCGCTGCCATTGAAGGAGCCCTTTGGCCAAAGAGTACGGGCGAGCTTGCTCACCATGGCACTGCCACACTCCGCTTGCTCCCCGTCGACTACCTTCGGCTTCACATTAAAAGTCTTGAGCCATAAGCCGAAGTGTGGGGGAATACGGAGAAAGGCCTCGCACATGACAATGAACGCCGAGATGTGAAGAAAGGAGTCCGGCACTAGATCATGAAAATCTAGCCCGTAATAGAACATGAGGCCACGAACGAAGGGGTGGAGAGCGAACCCTAGCCCCCGGAGGAAGTGGGAGATGAATACGACCCTCTCGCCAGATCTGGGTGTAGGAATAACCTGCCCCTTAGCAGGGAGCCTGTGGAGGATTTCCGCGGTCAGGTACCTTGCCGCCCGGAGCTTCGCGATATCCTCCTCTGTGACAGAGGAGGCCGCCCATCGGCGTTGAAGGCTGGGTCCGGACATGACTGGGAGTCTTGGAGCAAACCTGGGTGCTGGAGCTCGAGGTTGGAAAAGTTGAGGAAGAGGTAGGCGTAGAGGAGAAAGACGGGTCTGTGCCCCTTTCACTACTAGAAAAAGGGCTATAGATGGGATTGACACTAATGGCGCACCAGACAAGCCGTGCGCCATTAGTATATACTAATGGCGCACCACCTTCTGATACGCCATTAGAGTTGAAACTACTAATGGCGCACCTGGCCCAGGGTGCGCCATTAGTATCAAATTTTTTTTACTAGTGCGCCTGTCCAAACATACTAATGGCGCATCCAGACACAGTGCGCCATTAGTAGTTGAAACTACTAATGGCGCACCTGGCCCAGGGTGCGCCATTAGTATCAAATTTTTTTTAACTAGTGCGCCTGTCCAAACATACTAGTGGTCCTATTTTTAGGGAAAGTCATGCCAAATTTTTTGTTGGTTCTAAAATATCGTTTTGCTCTACCCCGCAGGCGACCATGGTCCGCATGGTGACCGAAGGCATCGTGAATAGGTTTTTGAGGTCCGCGAAGGCCGAGATGCTTCAAAAGAACGAGACGGAGATAAGATGTCTGTGTCGAAGATGCAAGCTGAAGAGCCTTATTGCGGACCCAGAATACTGGCAGGTGCGGGACCACCTGCTCTTGCGTGGTTTCATGGATGGCTATCGGTGGCAAGGTGATGAAGATGACTACGAAGTCGTCCATGGGGGCCGGGCAAGAAATGAGGAAGGGCAGCAAGACAACCACCGCGGCTCGGGCGGGCGAGAAGACGAAGAATCCCCAGGAGATGATCACGATGGTGATGCTGTACACAGTCATCATGTAGAAGATGCAGGACATGATGATGAGGAAGATGCCGGAGCAGATGACGGGCATGATCATGAAGATGATGATGCCAGCGGAGCAGACGACGCTGGACCATCGATGGGCTTGGTGCAGGACCCTCATATTCAAGAGCTGCTTCTCAAGCAGACGGATAACGCAAGAGCTGCCGCCCGAGAGAAAGCCAAGATGGATCAACTTGAGTTAGACGCGGTTACTCCATTGTATGAAGGATGCAGGCCCGAGGATACCCGCCTGAAAGTAACGCTCATGGCTCTGGAGATGAAGGTAAAACACAAAATGACCGACGCATGCTTCGACGAGAACATGCCATTCTGCCACGAACGTCTTCCCAAGGGGAACAAGTGCCCGACCAGTTTGGAGGAGGCGAAGAAAATCATGTGTCCTCTGGATTTACCGCACGTGAAATACCATGTGTGCATGAACAATTGCATCATTTATCGGGACGAGCACGCGGAGTCTACCATATGTCCGGTGTGCGGCGTCACTCGATACAAGAAGAGGAAGAAAGCTCCTCGAAAAGTGGTGTGGTACTTTCCGATCACTCCTCGTCTGCAGCGGTATTTCGCGGACCCTAAGGTAGCAAAGCTCCTGCGTTGGCACGCGGATAGGGAGGAGAAGAAGCGAGAAATGACGCAAATGATCCGGAGATAGATAAAAAAGACAAGATGCTGAGTCACCCTAAGGATGCGAGCTAGTGGCAAGCGTTGAACTTCGAAGACCTATAATTTGGGAATGATCCAAGGAACATCATGCTGGGCGCGAGCACCGATGGAGTCAATCTGTTTGGCAGCCAGAGAAGCACACATAGCACCTGGCCTATGTTTGTGTGGATGTACAACTTTCCCCCCTGGTTGTGCATGAAGAGGAAGTACATTCACATGAGTATGCTAATTGAAGGACCGAAACAACCAGGGAACGACATCAATCTGTATCTGGGGCTGCTGAAAGAGGAGCTTGACACGCTGTGGAAAACGCCAGCCAATACGTGGGACGCCGCAGAGAAAGAATATTTCCCTATGAGAGCCGCGCTGCTCACGACGGTGCACGACTATCTCGGTTACGGATATCTCGCGGGGCAGGTGGTCCACGGATTTTCTGGATGCGTCAGGTGCATGGATGACACAACGTATCGCCAGCTAGATAGAGATCCCGGGTCTTCGAAAACCGTGTTCATGGGACATCGAAGGTGGCTTCGCGACGATGACCCGTGGAGAAAACGCAAGGATCTATTCGATGGTGAAACCGAACCCCGAGGACGCCCACGTACGAGGAGCGGCGAGGAAATAGACGAGCTGTTGAAAAATTGGAAAGACTGCCCACTGCCGGGAAAGAAGCAAAAGGCGCCAGAGCCAGGAAAGAAGCGAAAGGCGCCAGAGCCGCTGCTGAAGGTATGGAAAACGAGGTCTGTTTTCTGGGACTTGCCGTACTGGAAGATCCACCGTGTGCCTCACAGCCTTGATGTCATGCATATCACGAAGAACGTGTGCGAGAGTCTTCTTGGTACCCTGCTCAACATGCCAGAGAGGACCAAAGATGGGCCGAAAGCAAGGGCAGACTTGAAATCAATGGGAATCAGGCAGGAGCTTCACGCTATATATGATGATGATGATGATGATGATGATGATGATGATGAGGCGAAGCAGGACACGGAAAGTCGTCGCAAAGGCAAAAAGGCCAAGAAGACCGGAAATGACTACCCTCCCGCGTGCTTCACTCTAAGTCAGGAGGAGATCGAGCAGTTTTTCACCTGCCTCGTAGGAGTAAAACTTCCTTACGGTTACGCGGGGAAGATAAGCAGATACCTAGACCTAGCGAAGCTGAAGTTCAGCGGGATGAAGTCTCACGACTGTCACGTGCTGATGACGCAGATACTTCCAGTTGCAATCCGTGGGATCATGGACGCGCACGTCCGTGAAACGCTATTTGGCCTATGCAACTTTTCGACGTCATCTCTCGGAAGTCTGTTGGCGTGAGGCAACTCAGAAGGCTACAGGAAGAGATCGTGGTGATACTATGCGAGCTTGAGATGTACTTCCCGCCCGCATTCTTTGACGTTTTGGTGCATCTGCTGGTCCATATCATGGACGATATCATCCAACTCGGGTCGACGTTCCTGCACAGCATGATGCTGTTCGAAAGGATGAATGGTGTCATCAAAGGATACGTTCGCAACATGTCACGTCCAGAGGGAAGCATAGCCAGGGGCTTTCTGACCGAAGAGTGCATCTCCTACTGCACGAATTATCTAGGCATCGAGAACCCCGTTGGCTGCCCGTCAACAGGCACCTCGGCAGGCTCGCTGGATGGGGTCACCGTGAGGGTCGCCGCGAAATGCATGTCGACTTCGAGGGTCGACTCGCCGACTTTGAAAGAGCAAACCTAGTCGCGCTACAACACATAGACGTGGTCGATCCTTGGGTGGTAGAGCACAAAACCTTTATTGAGAAGACGTACAATGACCGAGGCCAACAGAGGACGGACGGAGATATACTCAAAGAGCACAACTCATGTTTCACGCGTTGGTTCAAGCAGAAGCTTCTGTCGTACCCTTTACATGAGGATTCTTCCGCGGAAGAACAACTCATATTCGCCTTGTCACAGGGCGCCGAGCACAACCTGATGACCTATGAGGCGTACGATATCAACGGCTACACATTCTACACCGAGGCCAAGGACATGAAGAGCGATGGTTATCAGAACTCCGGGGGTAACGATGGAATCCCACACCGGTAACGACAAGGACAGATACTACAGAAGGATCGAGGAGATCTGGGAGCTGAGCTACGCTGGAGAGAAGGTCCCGATGTTCCGTGTCAGATGGGCCAAGCGCGTCCTAAAAGAAGACCGGTATTTCACCACCATGGTTATACCCGAAGCCAAATCCAAGACCGCAGGCGCAAACGTCACCGCGAAAAATGAGCCATGGGTACTGGCTTCCCAAGTGGACCAATGCTTCTTCATTACCGACTCGTCAAAGCCCAGTCGTGTTGTCGTGAGGAGAGGCAAAAGGAAGATCATCGGAATGGATGGAGTAGCCAATGAGCAAGACTTCGACAAGTACGGCGACCCGAGAATCGAACATGACGACGATGATGAAGTAGCAGCATACACCACAAGAAGAAGCAAGACCACCCTACCTAAAGGACGTCCGTTCCACAGAAGAACTCCATTTGCGAAAAAGAAGGGCAAGAAGATTGTGAACAGATAGCTAGCTAAGATCGATTGTATTTAAATCGTAGCCTTCATTTCTCGATTGTATTTCATGGGCACTTTTTGAACTATCATGAATATTTTAAAATTTCAGGGACACTCGATCTCGATCCCCCTCCATCTCGATCGCTAGCTATCCCACCTCGCCAGATCCGGTCCCCCTCGCCGCCGAGCACCCCCCGGTCCACCGGCCCCCCGCACCCCCTAGTCCACCGGCCCCCCGCACCCCACTGTCTTATAACAAAATTATTACTGTCTTATAAAAAAATTATTACTGTCTTATAAAAAATTATTACTGTCTTATAAAAAAATTATTACTGTCTTATAAAAAATTATTACTGTCTTATAAAAAAATTGTGGAGCCTGGGAATCGAACCCAGGACCTCCTGGTGTGAGAACTGGCTACTGACCAGTCGAGCTAGTAGAGGGAACTTGGTGTGGATCAGGTAAGGTGGAAGATAACCTGTTGGCTCGAGCAGAAAAAAAAAACTAATGGCGCACCAGGGTGAGGTGCGCCATTAGTATGGATGTACTTATGGCGCACCAGGGTGAGGTGCGCCATTAGTATGCATGTACCTGTTGGATAACCTATCCCCTCTCTCCCTCGCCCTCGCCCTCGATCCCCTTCCCCTCTCCTCTCCCGACGCCGCTGCCCCGCCGCCTCGACGCCGCCCCGTCGTCCTCGTCTCCGCCCCGACGCCTCGACGCCGCGACGCCGCCCTCTCCTCTCCCGACGCCGCCGCCCCGTCGTCCTCGTCTCCTCGGCGCCGCTCTCCTCGTCTCCTCGGAGCACCACCACCACCGGACCTCGTCGCCTCCTGGACCTCGTCGCACCACCACCAACATCCACAGCGTCGACGTCTTCGTCCCCGACGACGCCCCCGTCTTCTACGCCCACAGGTACCCCATCCAAATCACCCCCCCCTCCATTTCCCACCTCTCCCTCTCTACTCCTAATACAACAATCTGTCTCTGAACTTCGCTTTTGGACTCCTGATGCGCCAACATTACAGGGTGTGTGCGCTTTTTTTTTGCTTGGCATGCCGTGTGTGATGTGTGAGTTTTAGTCTGAACCTTCTCCCCTGTTCTCTGTACCTATCATATCCCTCCTTTAATTTGTGAGTTCTATCAGTCTATGAGATGGGGATTGTAATTCTCAATGGTTTGTTGTCAGGATTGGTATGCTGGTCACCTTGGGAATTGTGATTGCATTTCTCAATGGATTTTACAGTGTAAACCTTGTAGGATTTGCAGTGTAATTCCTGTCTGGATTTAGAGTGTAATTCCTAGTAGATTTGCACTGTACTTGTCATTTTTGGGTTTGCAGTGTAATTTCTGTCTGTATTTATAGTGTAATTCCTAGTAGATTTACACTGTACTTCTCATTGCTTGGATTTGTAGTGTAATTCATGTTTTTACAGTGTAATTGTAAGTGGATTTACACTGTAATTCCTACTGGATTTACAATGTTTTTCTTAGTGGAGTTCCACTACAATTTTAAGTAGATGTACACTGTAATTCCTACTGGATTTATAGTGTTTTTCTTACCGGAGTTCCACTGTAATTAGAATCCAGTGGATTTAATTTACACTATAATTCTAAGTGGATTTACACTGTAAACCCACCCCGGCCTCCATTTTTCCCCGCCGACGTTTCTGGTCAAGCAGCAACCTAGAAGCCTGCTTGCCAGTCAGTAGCAACTACCTGTCCAGATAGTTCTTCGTGTATGGTGTGTCAAAAGAAAAAACCTTAGTAAAAATGGTTAGGATGCTCATGCTGGACTAAAACCATGGAATAAAAAAGGCAGAGGTAACTGTTTTTTTTGGCGGTAACAGAGTTTTTTAGCAATGCATAGAACACCATAACTTTAAATTAAACACCGCCTACTTACATACAAGGGGAATCTTGAGTAATCCTACTCATATTGAACAGATAATAAGTTTCTTTTTTTAGAGCACATGTTTCTAACCAACATATTTGAACAGTATATGAGCAGTAAAAGTAAGAGTGAGCAAACTAGCACCTCGCTTTGATTAGGCAGATATTGCCAAATATGTGGACACAGTGCTGGATGGAGTATAAGACTAAATCTCTTGTGTATCTCTGTACACGTTTGCATAGTTCATCATGAACTAGCACCACAGACCAGCTTATGAGTTGCTCCAAGAAACTCAGTACCTTGTTTGGGTGATAGTGCTATGAAACTTGGCGGGGTTCCTTTTGTGACTCACCTGCCAATTTAGTGCGGAGGAAATAACCACATGTCCTTGATTGATTTGTAGTTTTGTAGTTGGTTGTTACAGAATGCAGTACCTTGGTTGTGAAGATAATAAAAATTATGACAATGTTGTGCAGGAGTAGTAATAAGAGAAGATCGCTCTGAGGTGAAGGAAGCAACTGAGAGGCAAAGTGAGTTATTCTCTGGTCGTGTATTTAGTTAGTTACTTACTCCTGGTAGCTAATAAGTGGTTACTCTTTGGACTTTGGTGGTGTATGTATCAAAGCATGTTGTAAATATAGCAGCTCTGTTCCTTTTGTTGTAATGCCTAATGCCTTCATATTCTACTTGTATCACTGTATCATTGTAGCAAAAGTACAAGGATCAGATCACTTGGGCATGAAATGGTTCCAGAAACCAAAAGCCTGTTGTACATTATAGCAGTTCTCTGTGTTTTTGTGTAATGCCTAATGCCTAAAGCCTGTTGTACAAAACCAAAAGCCTAATGTACTAATGGCGTGCTACTAATGGCGCACCACTGATGCGCCATTAATCGCCAGATTAGGTGCGCCATTAGTAGGCCTTTTTCTAGTAGTGTTTATAAAGGCGATGAGTATCGAACGCCTCCTCATGAGCCTTAAAACTTGCCTGTTCCCAAGGAATCGTGCCAACGGAGCAGTTGGATTACCCACGCCCGTATTGATGAGAATCCCGCAATAAAAGGGACACGATCTCTGCTTTGACAAGACGTGCCAATAAAACCGCATCTTGAAACGTGGAGCGGGAGGCTAAAAAACGGTTCGAAATAAGGACCGAGTAGGGACGTGATGTCATGCTGCAGAAGTTGTCAGTAGATTGGACTCGTGAAATATTATGCTCTCTACGGTTGTGTGTGGTACTTGTTTTGTAGAGCCGGACACACTTTCGGTGTTCGAAAGCTGCTTTGGAGTATTTGGAGGAGGAACCCGCCTTGCAATGCCAAAGACAACCTGTGCGCCGAACACATCGCATTGAAGCCTGGTTCAGGGGCTACTGAGGGATTCCTAGATTAAGGGGTCGTCGGGCATCCGGACTATGTAATATGGGCCGGACTAATGGGCTATGAAGATACAAGACAGAAGACTTCTTCCCGTGTCCGTATGGGACTCTCCTTTGCGCGGATGGCAAGCTTGGCGTTCGGATATGTAGATTCCTTCCTTTATAAACCGACTCTGTACAACCCTAGGCCCCTTCGGTGTCTATATAAACCAGAGGGTTTAGTCCGTCGAGGCAATCACAATCATACAGGCTAGACATCTAGGGTTTAGCCATTACGATCTCCTGGTAGATCAACTCTTGTAATTCTCACATTCATCAAGATCAATCAAGCAGGAAGTAGGGTATTACCTCCATCAAGAGGGCCCGAACCTGGGTAAGCGTCGTGTCCCCCGTCTCCTGTTACCATCGACCTTAGACGCACAGTTTGGGACCCCCTACCCGAGATCCGCCGGTTTTGACACCGGCAGCCATCCCTCTAGCCCCCCCCCCCGTGCCGAGCTTTTTCTCCGGCAATCCCCACGCCACCGCCCCACCACCACCAGCGACCATCGGCCCCACCCTGAACCCTAAGATAGATAGTGGGGTACCTCTCCGGCGAGCCCCCCGCCCTGCTGCGGCTGGTTCTTCCTTAACTCCGGGGAGCCCCCCCACCCCCTGAAAATCGACTGACCCAAAAGTTGATTTAGCCAACTGAAGTGTAGCCAAATTGGAGCAACATCGCAAGCCAGAGCAAGAGCGAATGCAGCAGCGCGAGCAAGAGCAAGAGCAAGAGCAATAGCAAGAGTAGACCAGGCAGGGGACCGAGAGCAAGAGTTGAGCAGCAGCGCAAGCGAGAGCTAAAGCAGCAGGAGCTCCTACTGATGTGGACGTCGCCACCGAGGGACCGACGCCGTGGTGGAAGTGGCCGGCGACGCCGCCGTGGATGGAGCCGCGCCATATCGGCTCGGGACCGAGCGCCGGCAGCACCGTGAGATCGAATCAAGAAGAAAATGCGGCGATTAGTGTACAACCTCTTTGGTGGCGCTGATTAGGCCTCAGCTTCATCCGAGGAAACGGTGATGATGCTGCTCTTCCAGTGGTGCAGGTGAAGACGGTGGTGTGGGAATGGAGGTGGCGCGAAAGACGAGGGGAACGTCGGGGCAGCACTTTGGAGGTGGAGGACGGGGTGGCTGAACTAGCGGGATGACGAGATCGACGACGGATCCTCATCCGGTATGGTGGATGAGGGACGTCGAGGTATTTCTGTGGACGACGTCATCGGGGAAGAGGCTCCGGCTGGGTGGCGGTCGGAGGAGGGTGTGGGGCTTCACGGGTTTTCGCGGCCTCGTTGTACGAATGGGTGGGCGGATGGGAGGGGAGTGGGGAACCATGGCTTAGGGACGCGCTTGTCCGAAATGTGGGGTAAGTTATGGAAGTAACCCCACCAATTTGTGCTAGGCGGTTCTTTCGGTTCAGGGGTATCACGAGCATTTCGCGTGCCCGGATTTCGCAGGAGGTGGGAGTTTTCGCGCGCATTGTAATTTTGGGATAGCAAGGCGCGGGTTGAGATGGAGGGAGTTTTCAGAGCACAACGAGACAAAGAAGTATCTTAAATATTTCAGGGTAACAAGGCGCGGGTTGAAATTTCCGGACAAGCCTAACGTGTACTGTACCAAATCAATTCGCACTTCCGTCGACGAAAAAACAAAAAGAAATCAATTCGCACCACACAAGAGAGTCTAGTCCCGTGTACTGTACCAAATCAATTCGCACTACAAATGTCATTCAAAACTCTGAATTCATGTTATGTTCAATTAAAATATTTCACTACGTGTATAATGCATGCAACCTGCTACTCAAATGAATGTTTTAGTGCATTCCAAACATATATACTACCGTTTCAATATGAGCTAAATTTGAATTTGTTTCTCTATTTGAATAAGATCTGCAATAATGATTGTTGTGAAGTCAAACCATTTGAATTCGTTTCTCCATTTTAATAAGATCTACAATCATCATTATTGTCAAGTTAAACCATCATTTGTGTATTATCTTCACAGCACACCACATGATTGTTGTCGAGTTAGATATGAACTATGTGTACTATATGAACTCGAACTCGATTTTTTGAATCCACTTTATGTTGATTTCAAATCACAGTACATGTCGGGTGGTAGGTGCGACATATGCCAACGGGTGGCTTATCATTGTGGCAGCCAATAAAACATCGCTGGTGCCTAGAAACGGGATGAGACGAAGACATGCACGCCGGCGGATCTTACCCAGGTTTGGGGCTCTCCATGGAGATAACACCCCTAGTCCTGCTCTGCGGGGTCTCCGCATGATCACTAGATCAATACAAGTAGCTACAAGTGCTCCTTGAGCTGTTTGGCTAGAGGAAGAAGAAGGGCAAGGCTAGCTCTCCTTTTCTCTCTATGTGGTGTCTGGAATTCTATGAGATCAACCCTTTGCATGGGTGTCCCGGCGGGTTTATATAGGCCTACCCCCAGGGGTACAATGGTAATCCGGCTGGGCGCGGGCCCAACCGTCAGTGTCTATGCTCGCCGGTTTCTCCGCCGGTCACTGGGGCCCGCCGACTGGTGGGTCCCGTCGGCTGCCGACCTCTTGGCCGGCAGGCCGGCCCCACTGCTTGGGGGCTTTGTCGGCGGCTGGTTACTGTTGCCTCGCCTTTGATGACGAGGGCTTTGTCGAGGTAAGCGTGGCTACAGTGTCACCGCCTTGCGAGCTCTCACTGTAGCCTTACCTCGTCTTGTCTCCTTAATGGGGCACATGCTTCGAGGGAGGGAGGTAGCCGGCTACTGCGAGCCGGCCACATCCCTGGCCGACTAGAGGAGGCCAGGCCGCCTTCAGATGTCTCTCTGGCAAAGGGGCCCGCCGCCCACGGGCCGTACTGGCACCTGTCGTGGGTGACATCGAGGCCAACATGGCTACAGTGCCGCGCCGGACGGGGGATGGCTGGCCTGTACGGCGCCCTTTGGCCATGACTGTTCCGGGATTCGGGGGTAGTGGGCTGTACTGCGGCCACGCCCCATCCTATCGCCGTTACGTAGGTACAGTCTTAGTGGGTGCAGTCTTGGCCGGCTCCTGGGAGCCGGCTTTCTTCATGGCCGGCTTCTGGGAGTCGGTCCTCTCAGGGCCGGCTCCCTGGAGTCGGCTGTCTCGTATCTTTCTTGGAAAAGGTTTCTGAGGCTGGGTCGCCTTCTGGGAGTCGGCCCTGGGGATAGCCGGCCAGGGGAAGGCGGCCCTACGCTTTGTATTCTTGGATGCTTGAATGGCCTGATAATTTTTAAAGAGCCAGGGGGAGTCGGTATGGCTACCCGTGGCCATTTACTCCGACAGTAGTCCCCGAAGATGGTTGGGCTTCGAGGCTGAGAGGAGGTCGAGAAGCTCGGTCAGCTTCTTATCTTGACGAGCCAGCAGCTGGGAGCCGGCTTCGGTTGGGCGCGCCGTCTTGGCGAAATTTTTAAAGTCGGAAGGCAGGTGTCTGTTGGCGCGTGCGCCGGGCTGCGGGCCGGCCGCACGCCGCCTGCGAACCACGTGGCGTCCCTTGGCTGAAAAGAGCCTGCCAACCCACGCGCGCGACAAGACGTCGCCGCAGGCCGAGGGTCCACCACTCCTACGCCTAGGCCTAGGCGCGGATTCTTTACGGCCCAAAGCCGTCCGCACGCCTTCCGGCAGCGGTTTCCGCACGCCGTTAGGGCGCAATAATCGCGGGAGGTGGGGGAGTGGGCGCAGTTAATCCCACATTTCTCCCCACGCCTCGCCTCCTCGGCTTCGCCGCACGAGGCTATAAGTAGGGGGAGGAGGGGAAGCGGCAGACGCTCGCACGCTCCTCTTCTCTCCGCCATCTTCTTCCTCCTGCTTTCCCTTGCAGCAGCGCCTCACCGCCGCGCCGTCCCACCACTCTTCACTCCGCCCGCACCTTCGCCGTCGCAGGGCCGTGCTTTCTCCGCCGCAGTACGGCGGGGACTGGGACGGCTCCAACGTCCACATGGACCACATCGAGTTCCTCCGCAAGACGCGGCGGTTGCCCGGCGCGGACCAGGTGCGCGTCCATCTCGCTCCTGCGAAGGAGATCACGCCGGAGCCGGAGGAAGGCGAGCGGGTAGTCTTTCGCTCGCATTTCCTGCGCGACATCGGCTTGCCGGCGAGCGCTTTATTCCGCTCCTTCCTCGACTTCTATCAACTCCAGTCGCACCACCTCACCCCGAACACGGTGGTGCTGCTGCCCGCCTTCGTCACCTTGTGCGAAGGCTTCCTTGGCGTTCTCCCCACCCTCGAGCTCTGGGGGGAGTTCTTCCAATCTAAGCTGGGCACCCGCATGCAGGGTGTGCCGGCCCAGAGCGGCGCCTTCATCGCGATGCGGAGGCCGGCGGCCGACAACCCTTCCCCGTCATCACGTTAATCCAGTCGGTGAAGCGCTGGCAGAAGTCATATTTCTACATGAAGAACGTCGCCCCACAAGGCGACTACGTCAACTTGCCGGCTTACGTAGCCGGCCCGCCGGCTGGGAGGCGGCCCCACTGGTACTATCGGGCCGCGACACTAACGCCGGCTGGAGCCGCGGCCGTCGCCCGACTACGGGTGATGATCCAGAAGGAGGGCCTGACTGGGTCCGACTTGCTGGCCACCTTCGTCGCGCGCCGGGTCCTTCCGCTTCGGATGTGCACCAAGGACATGCCGCACGACGAGGTGGCCCACATGGTGAATTACCTTGCGAACTGCAAGCTCTCCGCAGAGTGGCGGTTTGGCAAGGAGCCATATTCCCATGCACATCCTCCGCCCACGGTATGTTCTCTTTTTCCTTTTCTTTTCTTAGTTTTGTCGCCGAGTTCCTTCCGGTCGTCTCTGATCAGTCGTCACGCCTTGGCAGAGCCCTCTCCTTCGACCTGCAGCCGGGTCGGAGGCGGAGCGCCGATTCCTCCCCGACCGGGCGGAGCATGACCTGGAGGACCACGACTTGGGGGCGACCGCCATGGATGACAACACCGAGGCGGGTGGCGGCGAAGCCGGCGGCGATGCGGGCGGTTCCGTGCTTGGAGCCAGTTTCGATGACTGGCCAGATGACGATGAGGCGGAAATCGTCCCACGCCGCCAGCCGGCGTCTGGCCACGGTGCGGGTTCCTCCGCCGCGCCGCCTGCTCGGGGCGGCGGGCAGAAGCACCGGGCCGCGTCAGGCTTGTTCGGGAGCCGGCCAAGAAGCCCAAGGGCGGGGTGGCGGCGACCAGGCGGGATGAGGTGGCCCCGAAGGCGGCCCGCTTCCGCAAGGCGGTGAAGCAGCCGTAGATGGTGTCGGCATAAGTGTATATTCCTTTGTGCATTCTTTCTTCTTTTCTTGGTGATTTCTGAATCCTTGCCCTTTCTCAAAAAATCAGGGCTCCGCTTTCGCTCGAGCGGGTTGCTGCCGCCTCCGTCGTTGGGTCGCCGGGAGGATCCGGGAGTACCCGCCGCGTGGACCCCCCGCACCGAGCTTCAGGCGGCAACGGAGCGAAACACGCGGGAGGCGCGGGAGGAGCGGGAGGCAGAGGAGTTGAGGGCGGCTGCCGCCAAGGCGGCACAGGAGGAGGAGGCGACGAAGGCGCGCGCCGACGCAGCGGCCAAGGCCCAAGCGGAGGCTGCGGCTGCAGCAACAGCGAAGGGGGCCTTGCTCCTCACCCCTCTGCGCGTCGTGGCGCCCGAGGCCCCAGAGCCCCCGCCAGAGGAAGCCGGCGGCGGCGAGCCGGGATTGGAGAGGGAGGACGACGTCGTTGTCCCGGAGAGGGAGGCGGCACCGGCCCCGCCGACTGGGGCGACCCAAGGCGGCCGGCCTAACGTGCCGGCTGCGCAATCGGCCGGGGGCGAGCCGGCCGCGAGGACGGACCTGGTGGACCAGTCGCCATCGTGCCAGCGCACGGGGAAGACCGCATCGGACCCGCAGAAGGCCGCGGGCCCCAGCTCGTCAGCCCAGGACATGGAGGCGGCCAGCGCCAGCTCGGGGTGGACGCCGGGTGGAGGGACGGCTGTGGTGAACGTGGCAGCGCAGGACGTCCGGAACCGGCTACAATCCCAGGCTGCGGCGCTGAGGAAATACAATGACGAGTTCCTTGCGACGCGGGCGGCCATTCGGGTTAGTCTTCTTATTTTTCTTTTTTGATCTTGGTTTCTACCGTGGGGGCGCGTCAGCGCACCCAGTGGGTGTATTCCCCAAGTTCCGGGTCGGCTGCTGAGCAGGCGGCTTGGAACTTCTTAGCGGGCTTTGTTTTGCTATCTTGTTCTCATTCGCTCCTCTGCCTGTCTTGCAGGACTACCACAACCTCCGCGCGGCTGCCTTCAACTCCCAGGCTCGGGAGCTGACCCAGAAGAATGCTGACCTATCTGAGAGCCGGGGTAAGTGCTTCGTCTTTTATCTCACGTGGGGCGCGTTAGCGCACCCATTGGGTGTAGTACCCGAGATTCGGGCCGACTGCTGAGCAGTCGGGTCGGATCTTCCTTGACGACTTCTTCCTTATTGCTTCTTTCTTTTTTGCCATCCCTGCAGCGGCCAACGCCAGTCTGAGGGAGTAGCTGGACGGGGCTCAGGCCGCCCTCCGTGCTAAGGAGGCCGAGTTTGACGCCTTGGCACAGGAGCGTGACCGCCTGGCCAAGAGGTTGGCCGACCAGGAGAAGAGCCACAAGGCGGCCCTGAAGGCGGTGCAGGACAGCGAAGCCACCCTCCAAGCCGAGCATGAGACAGAGGCGGCCAGCTGGGCTGAAGCGAAGCAGACACTGATCAACGGCTATGGCCAGATCGAAGACTTGGTTGATAGTAGGCCGCCTTGTTCTTCGTCCTTGCTTGCCGCTTGCCGTTTGGCTCATTTTCTGACTTGGTGTTTTTCTCTTCTTTCTCTTTCTTTGTTGCGCAGAGTACTTCCCTGGCTACTCTACCGCCGCCAACCAGGTTGTCGAGGCCCACCGCGAGGCACGAAGGCAGGCTGGCGCCGAGATCGCGCCGAACGCTCGCCGGTCGCTGGAGGAGCAGCTCTTGGCGATTCAGGCCCGCCTCCAGCCGGCTCACCGCATGCTCCGCTGGCTTCAGCGTGTTGGGGCGCAGGTGTTGGCCGCTCTCTGGCCTGGTGAGGTGATTCCCCGCACCCCCAGTCGGACTGCCGACTGGCTGGAGGTGGCGGTCGGCCGCTTCGAGGCCTGGAAGGCTTCTGCGGCTCGGTCCGGCGCCAGGCGGGCGCTGGAGTTTGCCAAAGCCTGGTATCCCGAGCTGAGTCTGGACCAGCTGGCCACCTGGCGGCAGGAGGCCGACACGGAGCTGGAGCCGGCGCGGCCGGCTATCATCCAGCGGGCTTCGGCGATTGCGGACTACACCGACACCAGCGCCTTCGCTCCTGAGGTGGACGACAACGGCGTTGCCCAGCCGGAGGAGTGGTTCGGGCTGAACCCGGCAGACGGCGAGGACTCGGCGGAGGAGATCGACTCCAGCAACAAGGGCGAGGAGGAGGAGGAGGGTGAAGACGCCGCGCCAGATGGTGGAGCGGTCGATCAGCCTCAGCTTGACTGTGCCTCTAGCAACAAGGCACGCGCGGGCGCACCGCCTGCAGCCGGCGATGATCAAGCCGAGACCCACCAGCCGGCCACTCCTCCAGCCCGGCTCCCCTGTTGCGCCCTTAGTCTAGTCTGCTGCCTCTACTTGCCTGTTTCACCATTCTTGGAACAGTATTTTGTTAAGTTTGCACAATTCTACCCACTGGGGGTTTATTCGAACTATATTGACTGCCGGCCTATTGGGGGCCTTATGTAAATATAATTATGCATGCGTTTGGCTTTCCCTTGTTCTTTGCTTTTCATCCTTCGACGGTTTCCTTTGCCGCCCTCCCTTGGTTGCCGCCTTCCCAGCCGGACAGCTGCTCTGCAATCTGTGGCTGGGGAAGTGCTTGGGAGGGCAAGTACTCTAGCTTTGTTGGATTATAGCGAAGTGATTGGGAGGCCGACTAGCCGGCTGTTTTGACAGCCGGTAGGCGTGGTTGGAGGCCGTCTTTGCGTTATATAAGTTCGTTGGTCCTTAGTCGTTTTTCGTGTGGGCATCCTTTCTGCCTTTGGCTCTTGCCAGTCGGACAGTCCGTTCTTCGAGCTGCGACTTTCGACAAGAGAGGGCTCGGGTGCCGGCACACTACTTGTCTGACTTCAGGTAGAACTTTTAATATAACTTAAGGCGGCTAGTCCCCGGGCCGACTAGTCGAACCCGGTGCCAGACAAAAAATCAAATGTAATAGTACATTCATGAGTATGACACTCGTCATTCATAGATAAAGGAGGGCAGTTCCCGAGTGTGCCTCGGGGGGGCCGTTTGTCTCATATTTAAAAAAGAACGGTAGCATGATACATACTGCTTTAAACTGTAAAATCTTCTCAGGAGGTTTGCGTTCCATGGTCGCTCCGACTCCTTGCCGGAATCATCCCTATTGCGTGCTCTTGGTTTTTGTGCGTCGATCAAGTAGTAGGAGTCGTTGCCTAGTGCCTTGCTGATGACGAAAGGGCCTTCCCAAGGGGCCGAGAGCTTGTGTTGGCCGGCTGTTCGCTGGATCAGCGGAAGCACAAGGTCGCCCTCTTGGAAGGATCTTGGCTTGACCTTCCGGTTATGGTAACGGCGCAAACCCTACTAGTAGATGGCGGACCGGCTGAGTGCTAACAGCCGGCCTTCTTCCAGCAGGTCGATGCCATCCTCTCGCGCTTCCTTGGCCTCCGCCTCCATGTACATGGTGACCCGAGGCGAGTCGAACTCGATGTCAGTCGGGATGACAGCCTCGGCACCATATACAAGGAAGAACGGAGTGAAGCCGGTTGATTTATTTGTGGTAGTACGCAGACTCCAGAGGACAGCCGGCAGCTCGTTGAGCCAGCAGCCGGCCGAGCACTCCAGTGGTACGACCAGGCGGGGCTTGATGCCGGAGAGGATGAGGCCGTTTGCTCGCTCGACCTGGCTGTTTGACTATGGGTGGGCAACGGATGCTAAGTCCAGTCGGATGCCTTGTGTCGCGCAGAAACGTGCCAGTGCTCCTTTGGCAAAGTTTGTGCCGTTGTCGGTGATGATGTTGTGCGGCATGCCATACCGACTAGTCATGTCGGCAATAAATGTCACGGCAGTCGGCCCGTTTAGCTTCTTGATCGGCTTCGCTTTGATCCACTTGGTAAATTTGTCCACGGCGACAAGCAGATGTGTCAAGCCGCCGCGGGCTGTCTTGAATGGGCCCACCATGTCCAGCCCCCAGACGGCAAAGGGCCACGTGAGGGGATGGTCTTGAGTGCGGAAGCTGGCAGGTGTTGTTTTGAACTGAAGACTTGGCATCCATTGCAGCATTTGACTATCTCTTTGGCATCTTCCGAAGCAGTCGGCCAGAAGAAACCGTGGCGGAAGGCTTTGGCCACAAGTGTTCTTGAGGCTGCGTGGTGGCCGCATTCGCCTTGGTGGATATCCTTGAGGATCGCTACACCCTTCTCTGGCTCGACGCAGCGCTGGAAGACTCCAGCGACGCTGCGCTTGACAAGTTCTCTGTTTATTATTGCATATGCTCCGGCTCGGCGTTGCACTAGTCTTGCCGAGATCTCATCAGTCGGCAGCTCTATGTTGACTAGGAAGTTGAGGATGGGCTGGGCCCATGATGGAGCTGTGACTTCTTCTACTGTTAGTACGGCCACTGTGACTCGGATGGGTGGGTTGGGTGGTGGAGAGTTGGAGTCGGCCACCGCTTCTTGTGTCGCTGCAGTCCCCAGACCGGGTTCTGAAGTCCCCGAGCCGCTTGCTGGGTTCCTCCAGTCGGATCCGGCTACATCGGGGGCGGGTGGTACGAAGATAGAGTCCGACTCTCGACACGGCTTGATGGATGGTTTGAGGAGGCGCTGGAGAGAGACACCGGTTGGTATAGCCTGTCGGGTGGAGCCGATCCGTGCCAGGGCGTCTGCTTGGTCGTTGTCGGCCCGTGGCACGTGAAGGAACTCGCACCCTTCGAAGTACCCACTGATCTGCTGGACGGGGAATCGATAGCTCGCCATGTTTGCATCCTTGGCGTCCCAGTCGCCAGATGACTGCTGGACCACCAAGTCTGAGTCGCCATAACACAGGATCCGGCGTATGCCGAGCTCTTTGGCTAGCCGGAGCCCGTGTATGAGCGCCTCGTATTCAGCCACGTTGTTGGAGGCGGCAAAGTGGATTTGCAGCGTGTATCTGAGCTTGTCGCCTTTGGGAGAGGTGAGGACGATGCCGGCTCCCAACCCGGTGCGCATCTTGGACCCATCGAAGTGCATCCGCCAATGAGTAGAGTCGGGAGCCGGCGGTAGGTACTGGGTCTCGGCCCAGTCGACGAGGAAGTCGGCCAATGCTTGGGACTTGATGGCGGTGCGGGGCTGGTAGAAGATTGTGTAAGGCGCCAGCGCAATGGCCCATTTAGCCACCCGGCCGGATGCATCCCGGCTGCCTATGATCTCGGCAAGCGGGGCGGTGCATACGACCGTGATGGGATGCTCTTGAAAGTAGGGCTTCAGCTTCTTGGCGGCGAAGTACACTCCATAGCACATCTTCTGGTAGTGTGGGTAGTTTTGCTTTGAGCTGGACAGTACTTCGCTTAGATAATATACCGGCCTCTGGACTAGCTGGGCTCGGCCTTCTTCTGGGCGCTGGAACCACGATGACTGTACTGACCACTCGGCTAGTTGCGGCAATGTAGAGGAGCGTGGGCTCCTTCTCAGTCGGCGCCGCCAGGACAGGTGGTGTGGTCAGCATCTTCTTCAACTCATGGAAGGCTTGGTCTGCTTGGTCATTCCACTCGAAATGAGTGGATTTCCTCATGAGTCGGTACAGGGGGAGAGCCTTCTCTCCTAGCCGGCTGATAAAGCGGTTTAGGGAGGCCAGGCACCCGGTGAACTTCTGTACGTCTCGCAACTTGGTGGGAATCTCCATTCTCTCAATGGTCTTGATCTTCACAGGGTTGCACTCAATGCCGCGTTCGGAGACCAGAAAGCCTAGAAGCTGGCCGACTGGTACTCCGAACACGAATTTCTCGGGGTTGAGCTTGATCTGGAATCGGCGCAAGTTGGCAAATGTTTCTTTGAGGTCTTCCAGCAGGGTGCCGCGCTTCTCTGTCTTCACCACAATATCGTCTACGTAGACGTGGGCATTTCTGCCGAGTTGCTTGAGGAGGCATTTCTGCATGCAACGCTGAAAAGTGGCACCGGCATTCCTCAAGCCGAATGTCATAGTCAGGTAACAGAAAGCTCCAAATGGTGTGATGAAGGCGGTCTTCAAGCGGTCTGCTGGGTCCAACTTAATCTGGTGGTATCCTGAGTAGGCATCCAAGAAACTCAACAGCTCGCATCCGGCTGTGGAGTCTATTACTTGATCAATCCGTGGCAGAGCAGATGGATCTTTGGGGCAGGCCTTGTTGAGGCTAGTGTAGTCTATACACATACGCCATTTGTTGTTCTTCTTCAACACCAAGACTGGGTTGGCAAGCCACTCTGGGAAAAAACACTTCCATAATAAAGCCGGCGGCAAGGAGCCGGGCTATCTCTTCTCCTACGATTCTTCTCTTCTCTTCTGACAGTCGGCGGAGAGGCTGCTTGACCGGCTTCGCGTCCGCTCGGACGTGTAACTTGTGCTCGGCGAAATCCTTCGGAACACCCGGCATGTCCTTTGGGGACCATGCAAAGATGTCTCGATTCTCACGGAGGAAGTCGACGAGCTCGCCTTCCTATTTACTGTCCAGGTTTGCACCAATGACTGCAAACCTCTCCGGGTTCTCCGGGTCCAGAGGTATCTTCTTCGTCTCCTTGGCCAGCTGGAAGGAGCCCTGCGCATCATGTTCCTTGGGGTTGGGGGACAAGGCCGGCTGCTTGCCGGCCATGGCCACAACTCGCTCCAGCATCTTCTTCTCTTCTGCCACTACGAGGGACTCGGCCAGCCGGCTGCTGGCTGCAGCGCACTCGATGGACTTCTTGTAGTCGCCGGCTACAGTGATGATCCCCTTCGAGCTCGGCATCTTCATCTTCAGGTAGGCGTAGTGGGGCACAGCCATGAACTTGGCCAGAGCAGGTCGGCCAAGCAAGGCGTGGTAAGGGCTTTCCAGATCCACTACCTCGAACCAGATTGCTTCTCGGCGAAAGTGATCCTTGTCTCCGAAGAGGACATCCATCTTGATCTTGCCGATCGGGGAACAGGACAGGCCGGGTACGATGCCATGGAAAACGGTCCGGCTTGGCATGAGCTGCTTCGCCTTGAGGTTCAACTTCTCCATGGTGTCGCGGTACAGTATGTTGATACTGCTTCCGCCATCAATCAGAACGCGGGAGAATCGGGCAGCCCGCCTCTCTGTTGCGAGGGTGACATCCAACACCAATGCGTAGGAGCCAGGGGACGGCATCACCTCTGGGTGATCGGCCCGGCTCCAGTTGATAGGCCTTTCGGACCAATGCATGAACTCGGGGTTGCTGGAGGCGACTGCGTTGACCTCTTGGTGCTGTCGGCGCCGGCTGCGCTTGTCTTCAACCTGGCTTGTGAAGACGACGTAGGCGGCGTGCTCATCAGGGAACTCATCTTGAATGGCTCCGACTGCTGGTCGGGCAGCCGGCTGCTGGGGGGCTGGAGGCGGCGGGCCGGGAGGCGGAGGCGGCACCAGCCCCTCGCCCTTGGAGATCCGGGTGAGCCAGTGGCACTTTCGGGTCGTGTGGTTGGACGGCTTCGCGCCGCTGTGGAACTTGCAGGGGGCATCGAGAGTCTGCTCGTAGGAGAAGGCCGGCTGCCAAGCCGGCCTGCCGCACTTCTTCTTGGGAGCGGGCCGCTCTTCGGGCTGCTCGTCTTCGACTGTGGCCACCTGCCGACTGGTGGAAGGCGGCATAGGGGCCTTGCGCTTGTGGTCGTTCTGGTAGGGGCGCCGATTGGAGTCGCCAGCCGGCGTCTTAGGAGCCGGAGCGAGCACCTTCCCAGAGGCGTCCACTCGGAGCTCGGTCTTCATCGAGGAGTCGGCTGTGGCGTACTTGTCTGCAATGACCAGCAGCTCGTCGAGGGTAGCCGGCTCATCGCAGAGGAGTCGGTGCTTGAGGAGGGTGCCCTCTCGGCACCCGGCGGTGAAGTATTCGATGGCCTGCACCTCGTGCACCCCCTCGCAGGAGTTGCGGAGCTCGGCCCACCGCGTGAGGTAGTCGCGGGTCGATTCGCTGGGCCCTTGGACGCATAAGGAGAGCTGGCGGGGCTTGGGAGGCCGCTTGTACGTGCTGGTGAAGTTGCGGACGAAGACTTCCGTGAAGTCCAGCCAGCTGTTGACGCTGTAGGGCTTGAGGCTGTTGAGCCAGGTGCGTGCCGTGCCTTGCAGCATGAGAGGGACGTACTTCACGGCTACGCGCCTATTGCCGTTCGCAATGCTGACGGCGGTAGAGTAGTCGATGAGCCAATCTTCCAGCTTCACAGAGCCGTTGTACTTGGGCATGTCTCTGGGGAGCGAGAACCCTTTGGGGAAGGGTTCGTCGCGGATGCGGGGGCCAAAGCATGGCGGGCCGACATCATCTTCTTCTTCTAGCGACAGGGATCGAGCTAGGCGGTCGATCCGGTGGCGGGCGTCGTTCTCGCCGACTCCCTCGCGGCGGCCTAGTCGGCCACCGAGAGTCGGATGGGTGACAGGCGGCGGGGTGAGACATCTCTCCCCACGAGGCGGGGGAGGAGGCAGATCGCCTTGGCGCTCCACTGCTCGAGGGCGTCCTTCCGCGTCGCGCTCGATGATGATTCGAGTCCGGCTGCGGCTAGCAGCCGGCTCCTTGTCCTTCCTTGCGCGGGCGCCGCTCGCAGTCGGCGACCGGGATGTCGCGGCGTGCTCTCGACGTGGGGGAGGACTCTCAGCGCGGGCGCCGGCTTCATGTCGTTCTGCGGCCGCATCGATCAGCTGCTGGATACGTCTTGTCATGTAGGGGAGCTCATCAGCCCCCGGCCCATTCAGCTCTTCTGCTGCCGCCTGAGCAGCTCGCAGATTTTCGAGCGGTGTGGCGTAGACGGGGCGGTCCGCCCCCAGCACGCTGGCGATGGCCGCGCCGCGCTTCTTGACGAGGCCGACTCGGCTCGGCCCGCCGTGAGGCGGCGTACCAAAAGCGGCGCGGTCGACTTCGCGCTGGTGGGCCTCGGTGAGGCGTCTCATGGAGGCTATCTTCTGGCCCTCCGCGATGAGGGCGAGGCGGCGTGCCTCCAGGGTCTCGGCGTCGGCATCGGCCGGGATGGGGACGGACAAGTCATGCATCGCCGCTTGTAGGGCGTCGTGGGCGTTCTCGCCCGAGTCGGCGACGTGGCTGATGACCAGCACCTCAGTGACAGCGCTGCTGCCGCTGTCAGCTCGAGGGAGAGGGTCGTCGAAGACTACCACGTCGGAGGGGTAGGCGTCGAACGATGCCGTGTCGGAGTCGACAAGCATCGGGTCGGTGGAGCCGACCGACTCCAAGTCTACAGCAAGCTCGCTGGAGACGTGAAGCTGGTCGAGGAGGCTGACGAGGCGGCTCTCGGGGTAGTCCGTGCCTGCGTCGGACGCGGGCTCGTCGGAGATGCGAGTCTCGCCAAGAAGATCGGCGAGGCAGCTTGCCGCGCAGGCGTCGTCGACGCCTTGCAGCGCGTCGGGGCAAGCGCCGTCGGGCGTAGCAGGCTGGCTGCGCTCGCGGGGGAGAAAAAGGGTTCCCGTCCAGAACAGGTCTCCGGACGACGGTGCACCCGGCCCCACGGTGGGCGCCAAATGTCGGGTGGTAGGTGCGACATATGCCAACGGGTGGCTTATCATTGTGGGAGCCAGTAAAACATCGCCGGTGCCTGGAAACGGGATGAGGCGAAGACATGCACGCCGGCGGATCTTACCCAGGTTCGGGGCTCTCCGTGGAGATAACACCCCTAGTCCTGCTCTGCGGGGTCTCCGCATGATCACTAGATCAATACAAGTAGCTACAAGTGCTCCTTGAGCTGTTTGGCTAGAGGAAGAAGAAGGGCAAGGCTAGCTCTCCTTTTCTCTCTATGTGGTGTGTGGAATTCTATGAGATCAACCCTTTGCATGGGTGTCCCGGGGGGTTTATATAGGCCTACCCCCAGGGGTACAACGGCAATCCGGCTGGGCGCGGGTCCCAGCCGTCAGTGTCTATGCTCGCCGGCTTCTCCGCCGGTCATTGGGGCCCGCCGACTGGTGGTCCGCAGCTGCCGGCCTCTTGGCCGGCAGGCCGGCCCCACTGCTTGGGGGCTTTGTCGGCGGCTGGTTACTGTTGCCTCGCCTCTGATGACGAGGGCTTTGTCGAGGTAAGCGTGGCTACAGTGTCACCGCCTTGCGAGCTCTCACTGTAGCCTTACCTCGTCTTGTCTCCTTAATGGGGCGCATGCTTCGAGGGAGGGAGGTAGCCGGCCACTGGGAGCCGGCCACATCCCTGGCCGACTAGAGGAGGCCAGGCCGCCTTCAGATGTCTCTCTGGCAAAGGGGCCCACCGCCCACGGGCCGTACTGGCACCTGTCGTGGGTGACATCGAGGCCAACATGGCTACAGTGCCGCGCCGGACGGGGGATGGCTGGCCCGTACGGCGCCCTGTGGCCATGCCTGTTCCGGGATTCGGGGGTAGTGGGCTGTACTGCGGCCACGCCCCATCCTATCGCCGTTACGTGGGTACAGTCTTAGTGGGTGCAGTCTTGGCCGGCTCCTGGGAGCCAGCTTTCTTCATGGCCGGCTTCTGGGAGTCGGTCCTCTCAGGGCCGGCTCCCTAGAGTCGGTTGTCTCGTATCTTTCTTGAAGAAGGTTTCTGAGGCTGGGTCGCCTTCTGGGAGTCGGCCCTGGGGATAGCCGGGCGGGGAAGGCGGCCCTACGCTTTGTATGCTTGGAGGCTTGAATGGCCTGATAATTTTTCAAAGAGCCAGGGGGAGTCGGTATGGCTACCCGTGGCCGTTTACTCCGACAATACATTTCAAGCTCTAGCTAGATCTTCATAATCTAAACCATGTCTCATCTATCTATCTATATCTATCTATCTATCTATCTATCTATCTATATCTATCTATCTATCTATCTATACCTCTATCTATCTATCTATCTATCTATATCTATCTATCTGTCTATATCTATCTATCTATCTATCTATACCTATACCTATACTAATTAGGCACTTCCTAAAAATTCCTACGTTAATCAGATTTTACAAGCCGTTAATCTGGTGGGATCGAATTATTACGGTGTAGATCGACGCATAGAACGAAAAAAACTCACGTATCTCAAATTATAATGGTTCAGATTGAAAAATACGTCACGACCATTAAACCTACCATATATACCTACTACTAGCTAGGAGATAGAACTCCCGTATTAAGAAAAAGGAGGTAGAACTCCTTTTAAAACGGAGATAGGCCTAGCTACTACTCCCGTATTAAAAAAATAGAGAGATAGGAGTCCTTTCAAAAAAGCCCTTGCTGCACGATCCTCTCCTCCTCCACGAAATACTCAGGCCACATCTCAATTACACGCCGCCGGCCATCCTCGCTGCTTATTCCTCTCCTCCCCAATGCAATACTCTGATCACATCTCAATCAAACGCCGCCGGCCATCCTCGCTGTTTATTGCTGATTAGGTTTATGTGAGACGCACAAGTACATGTGATGAACACTTGATTGATCTTCCAGCCAGATGCGCAAGTGCACAAGCTGGCTTCACTGATCTTCCTCGGGTGCAGCCAGACAAAGCTCACTTCATTGATCTTCCTCGACTGCAGGCGCGCGTACGTGAAATCGCACTCACATGTGGAACAATGCCCCCGATCTAGATGTTACGACTAGCCATCATCACTAAGATTGAAAGAGGAAGATCCATGCACGTGTTGTACTATCTATACATGAGGTCAGTCAGTGCTGAAGGCCGTCTTGCTGTTGTGCACGGACTCAAAGGTCAGGTTTGACTTAAACAAACACGAAGGAAAATTGTACTGCCAAGAGCTTCAGTGACATTGATGCCTGACCTTACAGGAGGTACTTCTCTAATTTCTCCTCTTTAACAACCATATATCTTAATACGGTTTCTTTTATTTTGCTGTTTGAACCAATGAAGGAGGCATGCAGATCAATTACTAGATCATCTACTGAATTAATTTAGGTAATAGTTCTGATATTTGTATTCCAGTTCTCAAAAAATAACGAGGAAAAACTTTCAAATCGAAAGGAGAGAGTTAGAGGCGCAATCGCAGCAGGTCTGTGTAGAGGAATCGGGTGTGCTCCTGTGTTGCACCAGGTCAAGCAACTTCCCACAAATGCGTCTAAGTGAAGATATGGCTCATCTCTTTTATATAGCCAGCAATCTTTACATGCATATAAAACTGTATGCACGTCCATAGAGTTTTTATTCTAGCTTTAGATGAAAATTAAGCTATTTGTGCGGGAGTGAAAATAATAGTTAGTATGCCTTTTCTCCTGCCATTTTATTGTTGATGCTTCAGAAAGTGATTAGACACAAGATTCCTGAATGTTTCTCATAATCATATCTAAAAATTGGTGTTTGTTTCACGTGATTACATATCTTCTGAGGCTTCTCGGCGAGAGAAGGCGCTCGATTGATTTGTTACATTGCTTTGATTTCTATATGATTCGATTTCATGCATGCCATAAATAGATGTAGTTGCCAAGTGTAAGTTGCAGACCATAGGACCTGATTGACAGCTTTCACCACTACTAGGAAAAGGGCTATAGATGAAATGGCCACTAATGGCGCACCAGACATGTGGTGTGCCACTACTATATAGCAGTGGCGCACCATGTGCTGGTGCGCCATTAGTGTGAAAGACACTAATAGCGACACACGGTGCGCCACTAGTAACAAATTTTTTTTAATTATTTTTCAAACATACTAATGGCGCACCAGGGCACAGTGCGCATTACTAGTTAGAACTAGTAATGGCGCACCAGCCACATAGTGCGCCACTACTATATATATCTTTTTTTTTGCAAAACTACTAATGGCGCACCAGGGTATAGTGCGCCATTACTAGTTTAAACTAGTAATGGCGCACTGTGCCTGGTGCGCCATTAGTGTATATATTTTTTTTGCAAAACTACTAATGGGCACACTGGCAGGTGCGTCATTAGTAACCTGGATTACTAATGGCGCATTTAGAGTTGGTGCGCCATTAGTAAGTGGGCAGCAACAAGATATTTTGGACAGCCTCTCCTACCCACACTCACTTTCTCCCCACTTCATTCTCTCCACCTCCTCCTTGTCTCGGGTGCCTCCTCCTTTTCACCTCATTTCCACCATAGATTCATTCAATTTAAGTGGTTAAATTACCTTGTTTTGATAGGTAAGTAAGGGGGGAAGCTATATTTATGTTGTTCTCCCTACAACAGTGTGCACTGCACTTTTTTTGGCCTAGCTAGATCTATGTATGTTCGTGGTGTTGCATATGTTTGTGGTGTTCCATATGTGTTTGTGTTTGGCAGGGTACCGGTATTTGAAATGCGATAGTTGCCAATATTTTGCCGAAATGTTGATTCATTTCTGTTTCGGCGAGAATTTTGGCACTAAGCATTCTTTTTGGTCCTATTTTTAGGGAAAGTCATGCCAAATTTTTTCTTGGTTCTAAAATATCGTTTTGCTCTACCCCGCAGGCGACCATGGTCCGCACGATGACCGAAGGCATCGTGAATAGGTTTTTGAGCTCCGCGAAGGCCGAGATGCTTCAAAAGAACGAGACGGAGATAAGATGTCCGTGTCGAAGATGCAAGCTGAAGAGCCTTATTGCGGACCCGGATTCCGGGCAGGTGCGGGACCACCTGCTCTTGCGTGGTTTCATGGATGGCTATCGGTGGCAAGGTGATGAAGATGACTATGAAGTCGTCCATGGGGGCCGGGCAAGAAATGAGGAAGGGCAGCAAGACAACCACCGCGGCTCGGGCGGGCGAGAAGACGAAGAATCTCCAGGACATGATCACGACGGTGATGCTGTACACAGTCATCATGTAGAAGATGCCGGACATGATGATGAGGAAGATGCCGGAGCAGACGAAGGGCATGATCATGAAGATGAAGATGCCGGCGGAGCAGACGACGATGGACCATCGATGGGCTGGGTGCAGGACCCTCATATTCAAGAGCTGCTTCTCAAGCAGACGGATAACGCAAGAGCTGCCGCCCGAGAGAAAGCCAAGCTGGATCAACTGGAGATAGACGCGGTTACTCCATTGTATGAAGGATGCAGGCCCGAGGATACCCGCCTGAAAGTAACGCTCATGGCTCTGGAGATGAAGGTAAAACACAAAATGACCGACGCATGCTTCGACGAGAACATGTCATTCTGGCACGAACGTCTTCCCAAGGGGAACAAGTGCCCGACCAGTTTCGAGGAGGCGAAGAAAATCGTGTGTCCTCTGGATTTACCGCACGTGAAATACCATGTGTGCATGAACAATTGCATCATTTATCGGGACGAGCACGCGGAGTCTACCATATGTCCGGTGTGCGGCGTCACTCGATACAAGAAGAGGAAGAAAGCTCCTCGAAAAGTGGTGTGGTACTTTCCGATCACTCCTCGTCTGCAGCGGTATTTCGCGGACCCTAAGGTAGCAAAGCTCCTGCGTTGGCACGCGGATAGGGAGGAGAAGAAGCGAGAAGATGACGCAAATGATCCGGAGATAAATAAAAAAGACAAGATGCTGAGTCACCCTAAGGATGGGAGCCAGTGGCAAGCGTTGAACTTCGAACACCCAGAATTTGGGAAGGATCCAAGGAACATCATGCTGGGCGCGAGCACCGATGGAGTCAATCCGTTTGGCAGCCAGAGAAGCACACATAGCACCTGGCCTGTGTTTGTGTGGATGTACAACCTTCCCCCTGGTTGTGCATGAAGAGGAAGTACATTCACATGAGTATGCTAATTGAAGGGCCGAAACAACCAGGGAACGACATCAATCTGTATCTGGGGCTGCTGAAAGAGGAGCTAGACACGCTGTGGAAAACGCCAGCCAATACGTGGGACGCCGCAGAGAAAGAATATTTCCCTATGAGAGCCGCACTGCTCACGACGGTGCACGACTATCTCGGTTACGGATATCTCGCGGGGCAGGTGGTCCACGGATTTTCTGGATGCGTCAGGTGCATGGATGACACAACGTATCGCCAGCTAGATAGAGATCCCGGGTCTTCGAAAACCGTGTTCATGGGACATCGAAGGTGGCTTCGCGACGATGACCCGTGGAGGAAACGCAAGGATCTGTTCGATGGTGAAACCGAACCCCGAAGACGCCCGCGTACGAGGAGCGGCGAGGAAATAGACGAGCTGTTGAAAAATTGGAAAGATTGCCCACTGCCGGGAAAGAAGCAAAAGGCGCCAGAGCCGGGAAAGAAGCGAAAGGCGCCAGAGCCGCTGCTGAAGGTATGGAAAACGAGGTCTGTTTTCTGGGACTTGCCGTACTGGAAGATCCACCGTGTGCCTCACAGCCTTGATGTCATGCATATCACGAAGAACGTGTGCGAGAGTCTGCTTGGTACCCTGCTCAACATGCCAGAGAGGACCAAAGATGGGCCGAAAGCAAGGGCAGACTTGAAATCAATGGGCATCAGGGAGGAGCTTCACGCTAATGATGATGATGATGATGAGGCGAAGCAGGACACGGAAAGTCGTCGCAAAGGCAAAAAGGCCAAGAAGACCGGAAATGACTACCCTCCCGCGTGCTTCACTCTAAGTCAGGAGGAGATCGATCAGTTTTTCACCTGCCTCGTAGGAGTAAAACTTCCTTACGGTTACGCGGGGAAGATAAGCAGATACCTAGACCCAGCGAAGCAGAAGTTCAGCGGGATGAAGTCTCACGACTGTCACGTGCTGATGACGCAGATACTTCCAGTTGCAATCCGTGGGATCATGGACGCGCACGTCCGTGAAACGCTATTTGGCCTATGCAACTTTTTCGACGTCATCTCTCGGAAGTCGGTTGGCGTGAGGCAACTCAGAAGGCTACAGGAAGAGATCGTGGTGATACTATGCGAGCTTGAGATGTACTTCCCGCCCGCATTCTTCGACGTTATGGTGCATCTGCTGGTCCATATCGTGGAGGATATCATCCAACTCGGGCCGACGTTCCTGCACAGCATGATGCCGTTCGAAAGGATGAATGGTGTCATCAAAGGATACGTTCGCAACATGTCACGTCCAGAGGGAAGCATAGCCAGGGGCTTTCTGACCGAAGAGTGCATCTCCTACTGCACGAATTATCTAGGCATCGAGAACCCCGTTGGTCTGCCCGTCAACAGGCACCTCGGCAGGCTCGCTGGATGGGGTCACCGTGAGGGTCGCCGCGAAATGCATGTCGACTTCGAGGGTCGACTCGCCGACTTTGAAAGAGCAAACCTAGTCGCGCTACAACACATAGACGTGGTCGATCCTTGGGTGGTAGAGCACAAAACCTTTATTGAGAAGACGTACAATGACCGAGGCCAACAGAGGACGGACGGAGATATAATCAAAGAGCACAACTCATGTTTCACGCGTTGGTTCAAGCAGAAGCTTCTGTCGTACCCTTTACATGAGGATTCTTCCGCGGAAGAACAACTCATATTCGCCTTGTCACAGGGCGCCGAGCACAACCTGATGACGTATGAGGCGTACGATATCAACGGCTACACATTCTACACCGAGGACAAGGACATGAAGAGCGATGGTTATCAGAACTCCGGGGTAACGATGGAATCCTACACCGGTAACGACAAGGACAGATACTACGGAAGGATCGAGGAGATCTGGGAGCTGAGCTACGCTGGAGAGAAGGTCCCGATGTTCCGTGTCAGATGGGCCAAGAGCGTCATAAAAGAAGACCGGTATTTCACCACCATGGTTATACCCGAAGCCAAATCCAAGACCGCAGGCGCAAACGTCACCGCGAAAAATGAGCCATGGGTACTGGCTTCCCAAGTGGACCAATGCTTCTTCATTACCGACCCGTCAAAGCCCAGTCGTGTTGTCGTGAGGAGAGGCAAAACGAAGATCATCAGAATGGATGGAGTCGCCAATGAGCAAGACTTCGACAAGTACGGCGACTCGAAGATGGAACATGACGACGACGATGAAGTATGAGCATACACCACAAGAAGAAGCAGGACCACCCTACCTAAAGGACGTCCGTTCAAGAGAAGAACTCCATTTATGAAAAATAAGGGCAAGAAGATTGTGAACAGATAGCTAGCTAAGATCGATTGTATTTAAATTGTAGCCTTCATTTCTCGATTGTATTTCATGGGCACTTTTTGAACTCATGAATATTTTTAAATTTCATGGACACTCGATCTCGACCCCCCTCCATCTCGATCGCTATCCCACCTCGCCAGATCCGGTCCCCCTCGCTGCCGAGCACCCCCCACACCCTCTCCCCTGCTCCACCGGCCGCCGTCGCCGACCCCCCGCACCCTCCCCCGCTCCACCGCCGCCGACGACCCACCGCACCCTCCCCCGCTCCACCGCCGCCGACGACCCACCGCACCCTCCCCCGCTCCACGGTCGCCGACGACCCACCGCACCCCTCCCCCGCACCCTCCCCGGCCAGCTCCACCGTCACAAATGAATGCAACTAAAATTGCAAAAAAAAAACAAATTTGATTATATTTTCAAATAAAAAATTTGATGATATTTTTTCACATTCATAAATATTTTCAAATAACAAATTTGATGATATTTTTTAAAAAATTATTACTGTTTTTATAAAAAATTATTACTATTTCATATTCATATTCATTTTCTAAAAAATTATTAGATGCAACAAAAAATAATAATAAAAAAATTACTTATGGCGCACTTCTGGCTGGTGCGCCATTGCTATATAAAAAAAGATTACTAATGGCGCACCTCTGGCTGGTGCGCCATTGCTATATATGAAAAAAAGATTACTAATAGCGCACCGATCGTGGGTGCGCCATTGCTTTCTAAAAAAACATACTAATGGCGCACCGCTGCGGGGTGCGCCATTAGTAAGCTTCCCTCCACACTAAAATCCCCAATCTCTCACATTTCTCTCTAATCCCTCCCCTGCCTCATCTCACCCGCGCCCGACCACCACCGACCACCACCGCCCCCGTGCTCGCCGTCCCCGGCCGTGCACGCTGCCCCGCCGCACCGACCACCACCGCCCCCAACGCCCCCTCCCCGAGCCGAGCGCCGCCTCCCTCGCCGTCCCCCCTCCGCCCGCACCCTCGCCCTCGACGTCCTCCCGCCCAAGCGCCCCCTCCGCCCACGCCCTTGTCGTCCCCCCTCCCCCCGCGGCCCCGCCTGCGTCAACCTCGTGCTCGCCGTCCAACACTGCGGGGCCTGCCCAGGAGGACCGCCGCCGTCTTCCTCTTTTTCACCCCCCCCCCGGCGTGAGCTCGGCGGCGACAAGGAGTGGCGACCGCAACGACCCCGTCGCCGGCGTGATTCTCCCCCGACGCTGGACCGGTCAGGCCCCGCTCCTCCCCCTCTTCTTCACCCCCGCTTGTCCTCTTAATTTCTATTCTCTTTGGTTCATTAATTTGTAGTACTGTTCTTGGTCTGGTTCTCTGGATAATTTCTAGCGTTCTTGGTCTGGTGCCAAGATTGGTCGTGTTTGTTAATAGTACAACATAGCTCACATGTCTTCCAGAGAGATCCCTGTTCTAGGATCTGAGCTCTCTCTTCTCTGAATTCAACTAAGGCATGAGGAACAAGGGGGGAGACGGATACTGTCAAATTTTTTAACACTGCCTTACTTGTTTGTCAAATACAGTTAGCTACTGTCAAAAAAATTTAACACTAGGTCTGAATTTTTAACACTGCCTTAACAAATTACTAACTGTCCAAAAATACAGTTAGCTACTGTCAAAAAATTCAGTTAGGTACAGTTAGCATCATGTAAGAAAATGGCCATAATGTGCCCTGATAATGATGTATTTTGTCATAAAAATATATAGTGGACTGCCATGATAATGACATGGTCCTGTGTTTGCAAGCTGTCATAATGTTTTCATTCAAAAACCATGGAAAAACACTCATCCAAGTTTCCAGAATGGCAGCATATTTTCAGAATGAAACAAAACAAAGTTCCTCTGTACATACATATATGGCTTTGCCACAATGGTACACTAGAGTGAAAGAAGAAGCATACACTCAATTGAGCTGTGGAGTTCTTGTTACCTTGTCTTTCTGTCCTCGTTAGTTACATGTATCTCTTTGTTTGTGTTTCTGCGTAATAGGTTCGATCGCGGTTGGAGAAAAATTGAGGCGTTTGTTGGCTCCAAGACAGTGTGATACAGGTATATACATGTGCTCTGCTTACTTGTTTGGTTTGCAATAGTTATCATCTGACAAAGTATGCTTAGTTGTTTGGTTTGCAACCCATATTTTGTAGTTGATAATACATTTTCCAAATCTGCTTGGTTGCAATCTTTTATCTGAACGCAGTCATTATAAGTTTATAGCTTTCCCACTGTCAGGCTTGTTCCAATAAGTAGATGCACTTGCTCCTTTCTTACATATTTGTGCCTGACGAACGCGGTCATCAAGTCTACTTCCATGTTGCTGCAAGTACTAACCTGACAGCACAGCCATACTTAGCCACTGTTCATTAACAGCAAGTCAACAACAACATCAGTAAAATTCAGTTAACAACAACATCAGTAAAATTCAGTTAATTAACTGAAGAAGAGAAGAGAGAAAGTAGAGAGCAAGAGGAGTACTTGCATTAACTGAAACGTTTTACTTTAAACTTGCAAAATTGCAGTACTCCCTAAAACTACTGCAAGCAAGAACTACTGTTGGAGGGCACTACTGTAGGGATATTCTCTGGTCTACTGAAACTTGCTGGATGTATGTTCATAAACGTGTTAACCGGTGTATTATTTACAGTAGTAGTTGCAGATGGTTTCTCTTGTCTTAACTGAATAATCATGTATTACATAGTGTTCTTGTTTTTCTTCATAGTTTGCAGCATTTTCAGACGTATACTATTTTCCTATGTCTCAAAATGTTCCTAATTTGATATTTGAAAGTAAGTGTGTGGTTTGAAATTTTGATCTGATTATGGCATCTAGAATTATGTCAGTTTTGTTTTGTAACTAGAAGACCAAAGTGTGTTACTCACCTGGGATCTTAACTGTTAAGTTTGTAATATTCCTTATATTCAAATCGAACATGATGCTGCTACTTGATATTTTTGAGACATGGCATCTCCCATGACTTAATCTGCAACAAGGGGAGTTGATTCCATTTCTTGGTTTCTGTAAGAATTTAATGGACCTGGGCCTAGTTAAGTATAGGCTTGGGCTTGTGGTTGAATGCTACCGTTGTCCTAGCCATGTATTTTCAGAATTGAGCTAAAGATTTGGGGGGTAGTATTTCTGATTTTAGAGCACCTTTGCTGGATGTATTTTACAGCAGCTGTCGGAATCAAAACAATGCTTGTGGGTTGTCCTGTTATGTTGAGTGAGTCATTAGAGGGTAGATAGAGTCACCCACACCAATTAATGTTTATGAAGAAGAAGAATAAACCTGCTGCTGCTGTTATGCCTGTATTCACTGCTGCTGCTGCTGTACTTGTGATGATGTTGTACTTGTGATGATGCTACTTGTGATCTTCTGAAATGACCCATTGGCGACTTCATTACGCGGGGATAATGATTTTGCAGGTACCCCGAGAGGCCCTTGAGTTTGCCGGAATGTCGATTAACTTCCGTTCCGGCAAATTCGGGTACTCCATATGTCCTATTTTCAGCAAACGTCATGCTGAAATTTTCCGTGAATTTTAGCATGACTTCGCTAAAAATAGGACATATGGGGTACTTGCGACTAATGCATGGGCCAGGGTATCTTAGTACTTAATTAAGTAGGATCAACTGCCTCTTGTGTTATACATATAGAAGTGTGATATGTTTACTGTCTCTTGGTGTTTGTCCTTGATTAAGTAGGGTATATTATTAGAAGATACCCATATATATCAGTCAACCTAGGGTGCCTCGGCATCGATAAACCCAAAATGATGAAAACTTAACTTAGCATTTAGGGTGCCTCGGCGTTGACAAACCCTAAATGATAAAACCTTGGGTTTTAGGGTGCCTCGGTGTCGATGAGAACCTAAATGATGTACGCTTAGGCTTTTAGGGTGCCTCGGCGTCGACAAACCCTAAATGATAAAAGCTTAGCTTTTAGGATGCCTCGGTGTCGACAAACCCTAAATGATGAGACCATGGTCTTGTTCCTTGACAATAACCAACTTTTTGACCAAACTTTTTTCCTATTTAGAGCGAAACATGGCCCACAACGATGAGGCCGGCGGTTCGGGCGGCAAGCAATTCTGGGAGCTGTCCCAGGAGCTGGAGGAAGAACCTCACCGCTATGAGGACGCCGCGGAAGACACCGATCCTGACTACACAACCCCTAGTGGCATCAGGGATGACACCACTGATGGTGCCACCGAGGATGCCACCACTGATGATGGCGGTGCACGCACAGATGGCAGCCAACCGAAGAGGCAACGGCGCCCAAAGAATTAGTCAAGGGGTACTCGGTTCAGCTCGGGTGCATTCTCCGGAGCACCGTCTCGAACAACACCGAGAACCTAAGGCATAAGGACCGAGGGAATTTGCGCAGCCTCCTCTTCACGAAGCTGCACGAACGATACAAGTTCCCCGCTGACTTTGCAAACACACGCCTCTCAGGGAATAAAGTGAAGAGTGCCGCCCTCACGAGGATGAGCACGGCCCTGTCTACTTGGAGAAGCACGGTGAAGGCAATGATTGAAAAAGGTGATAGTTATGAGAAGATCAAGGCGAAATATCCTTTGATCAGCGAAGATGACTACAAGGAGTTCAAGATCAAGTGCGAGAGCAGCGCAACCTCCGAATCAAGTCAGTGGGGGAAAGAAATGTGGCAGTTGAACTTAGGGGTCCACCAACTCGGTCCCGGCGGTTACAGAGTGGCGGAGCCTATATGGGACAAGGAGGACGCGCAGCGTGCCGAGCAAGGCCTACCGCCCCGCTTCGAGAAATACCGTGACAAGCAGACCAGGAACTTTGTCAGGGCTCGGTACAAGGAGGACCCGGTAACAAAGGAGCTTCCCACGGATCCGAAGACCAGGGCGCTTGAGCTTGTTCTGGTAAGGAATACACCCCCGCGTAATTAGCTCCATATGGTTGCATTCTAATTAATGAAGCCAAATTTCTAAATGGTTCACATTCCTTCCGTAGGAGGCTGAAAGCAGTAGCGCGGGGTCATCTCAGAGCTCCCCTTTCGACACCCCTTTAAATAGGGCGTTAAACGTAATGAAAAACAAGGATAAGCTCAGTAAGCCGTCATCAGCTGGTCGTGTGGCCGGCAAAGGCTTGTCCACAAAATGGTCATCATACTATACCGCTGGTGGGCGAAAGGAGAAAAAGACCAGCTCGGAAAGCCAGTCGCGCGAGGTTCAAGAACTCAAGGCACAAGTGGCGCGGATTCCGGAGATTGTCCAAGAGCAAGTGCAACAACAACTGGGAACGAAGCTCACCGCCATGGTGCCTACCTTGATTCAGGGGCTGACGACGTGGATTGCGGGCGGCCAACAGGGGCCTCCCCCGGTTCCCAGCTTCACGGCCAGCAACTCGCACAACACGCAGGCGGCACCATTGGTGTCTCTGGCGGAGGCGGTATTCGTGTCTCCGGCGCCGGCACGAGCATTGGAGCTTAATGCACCCGGGTGTATGCCGGCCGGCACCTCGCCAGCAAGCGGCCCCTCCGTCAGTTGCACGCCCGCCGTTGGCGGTGCCTCGACATTAGCCGAGCTCGATGGCATCATGGTAACTAAGCCTCTCGGCCGTTGACTTCATCTCCTTGCCTTTGGCTGGGCATCCCTGACGCCCTACATGTTTTCCAAGGGCGCCGCCGACATTCCTTGCACTCTCCTGCACTTCGTGGGCGGCGAGTTGGTCGATGTCGCCAAGGGCAGAATCGTTCAACCGGGCAACCGCGTGTTCCACGGTAATCCGATGCCACCCACCTTGTATAGGGTTGAACTGGTTCGGGTGCTGCCAGGCTGCGACGAGTTGTTACCTCCGATTCGACCCACTGGGGCCGACGAAGATGATGTGATGACCCTCAGTGCCTGCGTAAGCTGGCCCCTGCTTTGGCCGAAGAGCCAGATTCGTTTGGGGGCGGGGGACACCACCCCATAGACAAGACCGCCAGTCATGCCAGTGCCAAGCCATGGCAAGAAAACGCCGCAACGCTACCGGACATGCCGGACATCCCTATGGCACAGGATCCGGATATGCATATGGCACAGGATCCGGACGACGACGACGGTACATTTACCAACGCCGATAAGTACTTTGTCGAACATGGGTACGGTGTCGAGTTCTGCGGGACTCCTTCTCAAGAACCCAACCCTGAAAAAGACGACCGCGATCTAGCTGGTACGGCGGAGAAACCCAATTGCAACAGGCGTTGTCTGGTGTTCAGTTCTCAGGAGACGCCTCCAGCTGCCGCCTTCACCGAGCCTCAGATAGCTGAGGTGCGAAATATTATCAGCCCCAACACGCTCAAGAAGGCGGTCTGTGAGCAGAACTCGATCCCATTACAGCAGATCAAGAAGAAGGGACGGAAACGAAAGACTAACAAGGGCGCCGGTGCGAGCCAGCCGGCACCGAGTACGATCCGTGCTCAGGACGGGCCACCTTCACCTAAGGATATCTCGAGGAGGGTGCATGTGGCGGGTAGGGCGATGCTACCGACAAATATGCTCAATGCTGCAACCGATGCTATGCGGAGTCTGCATGACAGTGTTCTTTCTTTGGAGAAGCGGCGTCTCAGAGAGAATGATGTGGCATACCCGGTTTTCGTGGCCAAGGTACCAGAGGGCAAGGGCTTTGTGGATAGCACCGTCGGGGGTACGATCGTCCTGCGGTTTGATGACATCTTTGCTATGTTTAACCTTCATCCGCTGCACTACACCTTCGTTCGGCTGTTTTCGCTGAGTATGGAGATGCAGATCATTAGAGACAAGACCCCGGACATTGTGATAGTCGACCCCTTCTACATGCGTGCCAAGATCTTGGGCAGCGCTGGGGACCGGCAAGTCGCGAGTTCACACCTCGAAGGCGTCATTCTGGCAAACCCAGGTAAGGATAACTTCCTCGTGCCTTACTTTCCCGAGTAAGTCATCCCCTAACCGCCCCGTAACATATGATTTCTTAGATTTCGATCGTTCTTTTTTTTTTCTAACATTCCGGTATCTGTGCAGTGACACACATTGCACACTCATCCTCTTAAGCCCGAAATATTTCATGGCCACGTATTTCGACCCGGACCATGACTCCAAGATAGACTACACAAATATCAAGAAAGTTCTTGATGATGCTCTCCCCGGCTACGCTGCATCTGGAGGCACCTTTAAGAGGCCAGTTCGTAGGTACGGCAGGCACGTGTTCACCCACAATACGACGTTCCCCTGCGTCAAGCAGCCGCCTGGCAGTCAGAAGGATGCCTACTACGCCCTCCATCACATGCGGGCGATTGTACGGGACCATAATCACCTTCTGCTACCAAATAATCTCAAAGATTGGGCCGCAAACTTGGCGGCAATCCAGGACGCGGACATCCGACAAGAATTCTTTCGCATCCAGTCGGAGTTTGCAGAAATCATCCATCAAGATGTCCTTCGTACCTCGAGGCAGTTCTACCTCAAATATCAACCGTCCAACAGTGAGATAGACACAACGCTACAAATGCAGGCTGACAACGCCTGCGACTTCATGATCATCACAAAAGACGGCGGCTTCATCCACGCTCCGGTCCCATGAGTCGAGTCGAAAGTAGTGATGCTATGTGTAGTTCTAAAACATCGATTAGCTCATGTTGTAATTAAAATTTAATGAACTTGTATGTCTCTTTGGTTTGAACGGTCGTTCAACTTAGATGTAATCGATGCTATTTATTAGTAGGACCATGAATCATGCTATTAATGTCTTGCTTTTCTCTTCCGATCCTTTTGTTGCATACTTATATACTGCAAATGTATTGTCTGTTGTTTGGCTAGTGCATAGAGATGTCGTCGTATGTCGTGTACAAGGATAAGGTTCCCGGAGTCTACGACGACTGGGAGGAGTGTCGGAGACAGGTTCACCGTTTCAGCGGTAACAGTTACAAAGGGTACACCACTAGGGCGGAGGCGGAATCTAGATACGCGCGCTATCTAGCGGGAGAGAGGAGGGAGCGTTGGAGGAACCGGATGAAGACCAGTTTCATCGCGATGATGCTCATCGTGATGACCGCAGCTCTCTTCTATGTGATGGTAGTTTAGATGATCGATATCGACTTGTAATGTGAAGACAAACTCGCTACTCGCGGTCTCGAGACTTGTAATGTTCTATCTTTGTTCGGTCTTTTGAATTCGGAGACTAATATGATGAATTGTATTCGGAGACTAATCTTCTATTGTATTCGATGAATCTGCTGTTGCTGTGTGGTGCTGTCTATATTCTGTCCAATAATATATTTTGTAACCTGTGCAAATATCAGAAAAGAAAAAAAATCCCTAATATTCATACTAATGGCGCATCACCCCAACGTGCGCCATTAGTATGCCAAAGGATACTAATGGCGCATCACCCCACAGTGCGCCATTAGTATGGCAAAGCACATGTGTAAATATCGCCCCTGGGAGGCACACTAATGGCGCATGTTGGTCTATACTAATGGCGCACGGCGTGATGCGCCATTAGTATACCAGAGACTAATGGCGCACCAGTGGTGCGCCATTAGTATTTAATACTAGTGGCGCACCAGTAGTGCGCTATTAGTAGGCAAAACTGGTGCGCCACTAGTAGTCCTTTTCCTAGTAGTGCACATGCCGATTGTGTTGTCCGGAAGCCCTCCTTTTATTTTTTAATATGCTTTGATTTCGGTATCTTCTTATTATCATCTTCTGTATGTTTTACATGAGAATAACACTAAAAAGTAGTAGAGCGGAAGTTGTTTAAATTTCAGAACATAAGAAATTAGATGAACCTTTGCTTCTTTGGATGCTTCTAATAAAGTTTACTATCAGCAAAAAAAGTTCATTCTTTACCCATGGAATTAGTTTCCAATATGGCATGCGTAAGTATAGCAGGACCACTTTTGTGTGCGATGCTCCCCCACACTCCAATGTATGTCACGCTTAGCTGGCTCAACATATCTGCACCATGATATGTGTGACACGCATGATTTGACGGTGTGGACGAGTTCGCACATTATAAATTCCTGTGTATTTTGTCCTTCAAACCTTTCTACGTACATGGTAATTCATTATAAGATAAGAGCAAAGTTACCTGCTACTAGAGAGGACATCCAACATGACATAACTAGCTGAAATCTGAGATTACATTTTTTGGTTAATTCTGTAAGATAAGAGGAAAGTTATCGGTCACTATAGAGGGCATCCAACACATAACTGATAAAATACAGATTTTGACATGTGAGATTACATTTTTACGACATTACCAATGACTCTATTGCACGACTATTCGAGGACATGGATGGGATAGTGAATATCCTTAGCTCCATTATTACTAAACATGTAACGTGTTTTTATCAAATCTTTATATCGTGTGATAAGCTTGCAACACAGGCAACTGGTAGCAGCACAACTGAAAACATATCTGGACACAACGCATGGTTCCTCTAATTGAAAAGTGATCCATGACACCAAGGATATGCATGTTGCTCTTCACCATGGGCAATGCAGATTTAACAAGGGAGTACATGCCGCTAACAAATCTGCAGAAAGCGCATCAACCTTGGTGTGCATATACAACAAGGCAAAGTAGTACATGGCTACGAGGTGCATAAGGTAATCCTTACTTCCAACTATTTTTTCGTATGGTGGTCCCCTTATGGCCAGATTATCATTATAATTTTTCTTTGAAGCTTATAACTCGACAACGAATTTATGATTTGTTTCTTTAGATTCTAGGAGTTTTCCTTCATGTATATCAATTCAAATGCAAATTCTTCACAGATCATACTTCTGCATTATATTTGGTCACTTGGAAAGAGATTTAATTGAGCCATTGTTTAGCCCATCCAGTGTTCTTAAAAATCAATGCGACTAAGGTGTGTACATTTTTTTCTCTCAATGTAAGCAGCAACATCGCATGCAGTTCAGAGATTCTTATTCTTATCAGTTCTTTTTTAAATGCTTTTTAACTAATTGTCATATCAATTTTCGTGCTCAACTAATTGTTGCTTTAATTTGGTACGCTAAACACATGATAACTTATTATTACTTTAATTAAATAATTTCATCCTACATGTATTCATGTAATATAATTTAACTTATGATCCAAGGAAGGAGCTTCAAAATGCATAAGAAATAACTTAATTAATCAATATGGCTGATTGTAGGTACAGTTTGTGTCCCAAAAAATATGACATATTAGAAACTGACATTGTTCTAAACATATTTGACCATTATTTCATACATGTTATTATTAGTGAAAACTATTTTGCATGAAAATTAAAATTATAGGGCAACAATTAAGCAAGACATGTGCAATAATTTACACGCAAAGTTTGGTACACAAGAATATGATCATCAAATATATTGTTCCCTTTTTCTTGCGGATATGAAAAATAACCAGTAGTTACCGGAAGCTGAACTACTTATTTGGTAATAACAATAACTGTATTTTATCTATGTTCATGTCAAGTAGGTATTAACGTGACTAGCCCGTGCAAATGCACGGGTTGACGACTAGTATGTATAATGTGTTTATCACATAATGTATGGTGCCCCGCCCCCTACTCCTACAAGTATTTATATGTGAGTTGCAAACGCCACACATTACCATAAATTCAAATAAAATGTGAGATTGTTCGATATATAGTATTGTTTAGATTGTTCGATATTTAGTTGTAAGCTGCAAACGCCACACATTATCACAAATTCAAATAAAATGTGAGATTGTTTGATGTATAGTATGGTTTAGATTGTTCGACATTTAGCTGTGAGTTGCAAACGCCATGCATTATCACGTTATGGTATAACTTGTGCAGAACCACAGCACGCGTATCACCGCTATATTCATGCATGCATATGTTTATAACACTATGATCTCCTATTCAAATATATGAATCCACTTTCATATCAAATTATCATCTTTGTTAGTCTCTTACACCCACACAATCCTCTAACCTTTGTAGCTAGCACTAACTTTCACTCGTGCATGCACACGCCCTCCTCGCCTTCCCCCTCCCTCAGCATTCTATCCATCGCGCACATTCTTTTTTTCTTTTTTAGGTCGTTCTCCCACGGTCTCCACAACTCCTTCCCGACACACACCGATCGATAAACCTCTCCAGCGATGTCTGCCTACAACATACACACGCACCTTCCATCTCCTCCTTTTCGTGTCCATGCCTCGTTTCTCTCATACGGTCCCACACACGTGTAAACTCTCGCCCCTCTTTTCATCGATCACACAATCGCACACTCCTCCCCCTATCTAGCTAGTACCTCGGCATCTCGCACCACCTCCTAGCTCCATTCTCTCTGTCTATCCGTCTCGCTGGGCCTTATTTTCCTCTAACAAATGGATGTACACCGACTGATCTCCCGCTATACATATAGCTAGCTAGGTCCTTATAACTCGTTTTTCCCCACGCGTCGATCGATCTACCTCATTAGTTATGTCTCTCCCTTCCTCCGACAAACAACAATTGATCTACCGATCTAGTCAGGTTTGCTTCCCAAACACATGGCCCCCCTTCATCATCCATCCATGCGTCCTGACACATCTATCACGCACAGGCACACACAAAAACACATCCCACTCTTATTGATAATATTGCAGTTCTACCCTCAGCTCGTCTAGTAGGCCTCTCCCACCATCTTCGAGAAGCAACTCCATCACCCATCCAACACTCTACCCCTCTCCCTCCCCCTCTCTCTCTCCTCTGTCTCTATCTCTGTCCCAACCTATTTCCCGTCCTTCAGTTATGTATGGATGTCGACTGATCTCCCTTAAGACATAGCTGGGTCTCTCCTTCTCAACACATATACGAGTCGTTCTATCTCACTAGTTAGGTCTCTGCCTCCCCCTCCTCCCCCCCACACCGATACATCGACGTCTCTAGTCATGTCTCCCTGCCACACACAAACTTCCCCTGTGCCCTCCGACATTCCGGTAGGTCAGTCGCCCTATATCTTTGACTAGCACACACAATTTCGATGGCTCTCTTCATCGATCTCGCACCCACCCACTTGATCCTCTCTTCGAATCTATCGATATCTATGACCCCTCCCTCTCTTCTCGTGGATCGCCCCCTCTATATATGATATCAATAGGCCTCTATTTCACACACATTGCATGTGTCATATTTTTGTTTGAGATGTCATCGACACATATTCCCACAAATACATTCACGAAATCACCCCCCCCCGAACAAAAAACACTCACGAACGCACACGACATCTATCTAGGTTTGTATCTCTCTCACACACACCCACGTAGGTGGGGGACGTGCACGAAGAGAAGAGGTGCACGCACGGCGCACGTACTCCCATCTTTTTCCCAACCACACCCGCGCGGGTACACGGTGGAGCTCATTTCTGTATGAAAAGGCAGCCCACGTGGTAATTTGGCACGTGTACTGGTGTCCACTTGATGGAGGATCGTCTACCACGGGAGAACAAACAAATTGTGACTTGACGCGTTATGTTAAAAAAGAGGCAAACCATGTGGGGCCTACCTTAGAGGCAATGCTCTATACACTCGGGATGCTCTGTGCGTATTACCTTTGATGTATCCTGTCAACTCGCAGAACGAGGGTAAGCTTGCTTAGTACGCCGTCTCCCCCGCCCACGGGCGTGGTGGCTCGCAGGACGAGGTGAAGCTTGCTTACTACGCATTACGCCCGCTCCCTCGCCCACGCGCGCTGTGGCTCACAGGGCGAGGAGAAAATTTTACTACTCCCTCCGTTTACTCCTTGTCCCTACCTTGGTTACAGAGATGATCATATTGTTTGGAATATATGTCCTTTAATAGATTTCAATATGAACTACTAGTACATACTCCAAACACTGATGTATATAGACGTATTTTAGAGTGTAGATTCACTCATTTTGGTCCGTATGTAGTCAATATTGAAAAGGACGTCATAATACGCACTCTCCCTCGCCCACGTGGTGGACGTGCAGCAATTCATTCGGTCTCATATAGCCAGAACGATATATACTATACTGCAGTACCATTATTGCTCGACTTCCCGAAGAGGCGAAGAGCCAATCGCAAGGTTAATATTTTGAAGATGCCAAGCGCAAGGTTTATAGGAAAACAAGTAGTAGTAGTACTAGTAGTATGTACCAGTGGTACGTACCGTACGAGGAAGAAGGCAACAAGATGTATGTTTTGCGTGACAGTCTCTTCTTACATGACTTGCTAGACCTAGTGGACTCATTGTTGCAATGGGACTACTCCCTATCACAGATGGCACGATTCAGAGTGGTGGGCAGCAGGCATAATTTGGAGCTGCTTAGTCTTAAACCCCATGAAGAATTCCCATCGAAAGGAATAGCCATCCTTACATGTGCTCCTATGTAAAATGAGTAAATGAGACAAAAAGAGAAAGATACAAAGTAAAAAAAATCACCAGCCTTAGATCCAGCCCTATTGTATCAGTGAATGATATTTCTACGTCGTGATTGACATGGCTATATTATTAACCATGCTACGGAGGTAGAAGCGGATTTTTATTTATTCGCGGAGGTAGCAGCGGATGGATATTCAACGAGGAGTGAAATGATGGCTGCTTCCTCGGTCAAACATAGAGAAAGGCGGGCCTCGTGATTTCATGGCTTATTAGTCATTATTACTGCCTATACTCTTTGCCCATATATAATAACCGCGTGGTAATACAGTAGTGGGCTATACTTTTAATAACCATGCTCGAAGAGAAGAGGTGCACGCACCCACGCACGTACTGTACTAGTAGCACTCTTTGCGTCTTTTGCGTCTTCCCCAACCACACACGTGACACGGTGGAGCACATTTCTATAAGATGATGCAGCCCACGTGATAATTTGACGCGTCTAGTAGTAGTTACTCACTTATACATAATGGAGGGTTGGGAACCACGCATGAATGGTGCCGTGTCATTTATAAATAAAGATTTTTTTCTTCAGTGGCACATACGCAATATAAATAGGTTCATATGGAGAGAAAAGGAAACCGCTCCACTATATACATAGCCAGGACGAGCCTACACGGTTGCTTGCTGGGGTTGCTCTCTTCACACTTTCTCGCACAAAACGACTGTGGCCACATCTCTAACATCCCGGAGAATCACGCCCGCCGGGGGAAGGGGTGGATGCTTAGTGTAGATGCGGTCGTCGTCGCCGACGGCGAAAACCAACTGTCGGCACGTCCCGATTAGGGGTCCCCGCCATTCTCTCTCACAAAGCCGGTGAGGTTGCCTTCGTCCCTTGCTCACTGCCGCGACGTGGGCAGTTGCCGCCTCCCGCCGCCCTCCTCTAGGTTGAGCTATGTCCCGACATCCTTCAGGTACAACTTCCTTTACAGCCGGCTTGCACCACTGCTCCAGCTGCCCACATCACTCCATGTGGATATTTCTCTACTTCTTTATCCCGCACATACCTCTACTGGCTTCTACGTACTATATTTGTCATGAGTTTATGTCTCATCAACTAGTCCCAGTACTCTTATTCTAATCACGCTTCTTCAATTTCTTTGCCATAGGGATGCTCATCTCGATTTTGGTGAAACTGCCCAAAATGATCCGATGGTCAATGGGTTGCAAACTTCATTTCTTCGGAAGCTCCAACATTGCCAGAAAATTAAAGCCTGGTTAGGGTTTACGGTTCAAGGGCTTGGGACTGCATGGATCATTTTTTTCTTTAACTGTCTCTGTTCCATAATAAGTGTCAACTTTAGTAGTAGTACAACTTTGTACTAAAGTTTGCATAAAGTTGAGACACTTATTTTGGAACGGAGGGAGTTCATATTGGCTATGATCTGTCAATCATTGAGATGCAATAGCATGCATGTTAGTCTCCTTTGTATTTGATGAAATATTGCAACGGGCAACCTTGGATGTAAGATACATGAAACAGAAGCTGGAAGCTTCATAGCATTGTACAAATTTATCTCGCTCAGAAATTACAGTACGTACTATACTAGTACAGTACGATGTAAAGAGTTAGGTGTTGCACGGTGTCCAGAAAATATGGTGATAGTGTGAGATGGGCCATGTAAACACTGATCCTGCGTGTTTTCACTGCTTTCGCACTTCTTCGCTATAAGAATGGGGAAAAATGTAATCTAGTAGTACCTCCTTTCGCCAAAAACGTGGGACATCCAGTAGTCGTACCACCTCAGTAATAATGACCAATGAGCCGTCAAATCACATAGAACCAACATTAGGTTGGACGAACAAAGCAACCATCACTCTTGAATCCGCTTCTCCCTTCAATGCAGGCGCCAGTGAGAGGTCGCGTCCGCTCTGCCCGGTCATGAATGCAACACCGATTCTTTGGAGCGGCACTGACCGTTTTGGGTGGGCAGCACGCGCGGGCGATGGAGGGGCTTTGGGTGGGCCAGGCTGGTCAGGAGCGGGCGTGGCAGCTGTCCGCCTGTTGTCGGTGTCAAAACCGGCGGATCTCGGGTAGGGGGTCCCGAACTGTGCGTCCAAGGTCGATGGTAACATGAGACAGGGGACACGATGTTTACCCAGGTTCGGGCCCTCTCTATGGAGGTAATACCCTACTTCCTGCTTGATTGATCTTGATGAATATGAGTATTACAAGAGTTGATCTACCACGAGATCGAAATGGCTAAAACCCTGGAAGTCTAGCCTGTATGACTATGGTAAGGAGTATCCCCTTTCCGGACAAAGTCCTCCGGTTTATATAGACACCGGGAGATCTAGGGTTACACAAGGTCGGTTACAAGGAAAGGAATCTACATATTCAGTCACCAAGCTTGCCTTCCACGCCAAGGAGAGTCCCATCCGGACACGGGCGCAGTCTTCGGTCTTCATGTCTTCACAGCCCATCAATCCGACCCATGGCTAACAGGCCGGACGCCCGAGGACCCCTTAGTCCAGGACTCCCTTAGTAGCCCCTGAACCTGGCTTCAATGACGAGGAGTCCGGCGCGCAGATTTTTCTTCGGCATTGCAAGGCGGGTTCCCTTCTTTCCGAACTCCAAGATAGCCTCCGGACGTGATGATTGTATCCGGACTTGTAACACACACCACACACAACCGCAGAGAGAACATAATACTCCACGGGCCCAATCTGCTAACAACTTTTAACAATGTGACATCACGCCTACCCGGTCATAATTTCGGACCGTTGTTTCGCAAGCGGCCCCGTGTTCCGAAACGTGGTTGTCATTGACACGTCTTTTCCAAGCAGAGATCGTGTCCCCTTATTAAGGGATTCTTTTATCGACATGGACGTGGGTAACCCAACCGTCCTTAGGGTACAACTCCTTGGGAATGGGCAAGGTTTAAGGCCCGAGAGGAGGCGTTCGATATTCACAGCCTTTATAAGGGTATAGACCCATCTTTCTTCTCCACGCTTGCTTCTTCCTCAACCCTTACTACCTCGAGTTCCAACACCCAGGTTTCAATCTCCGCGAGCCTCAGTCATGTACGGACCCAGCCGTCAAGGCCGGTGGGTGGCTTCTTCCGTCACAGAGGAGGATATCGCGAAGCTTCGGGCGGCAAGATATCTGACCGCAGAAATCCTCCATCGGCTTCCCGCGGAAGGGCGGGTTATCCCTACCCCTAGATCCGGCGAGAGGGTCGTGTTTGTTTCCCACTTCCTTCGAGGGTTAGGGTTCGCCCTCAATCCCTTCGTCCGGGGGCTCATGTTCTATTATGGACTTGATTTTCACGATCTCGCCCCGAACACTGTTCTCTTCATCTCGGCGTTTATCGTCATGTGTGAAGCCTTCCTCCGAACTCCTCCACACTTCGGCTTGTGGCTCAAGACCTTCGATGTGAAACCACAAGTTATAGAGGGGGGACAGGTGGAGTGCGGTGGTGCCTCAGTGAGCTAGCTTACCAGCGCGACTTGGCTAAAAGGATCCTTCAAAGAATCTTCCGACTTATGGCAGCAGGAGTGGTTCTATATCACCGAGCCCCGTGGTTCCAAGTGGGCAGCTGCGCCTGCGTTTCGATCCAGCCCCCCAACTCGGCTTGCATCGTGGATCAATAAGGGGTTGGACTGGGGATCAGTTGATGAGGTGTGGACTCCGCAAAGTCGCATCCGAAGCCTCATTGAGAGGGATATCAGTATCGTCAACGTTATTCAGCTAATGCTAGTCCGCCGGACCCTGCCATGCCAGCGACGGCCTCTCCGCTTATGGGAGTTTAACCCAGAAGGGCACGGACTCTTCAGCACTTCCTCGGCACTACGCACGAAGGAATGTGGAAGCTATTCTTCGGGAGACGAAAACAATGGCCGGACACCACCGAAGATACTGGCCTGGACTGTAACCATCCGGACACCCCGGTAAGTATTCATCCGCCGAACGCCTCATAATCAGATATCCTGTGGTAAGTTACTAAGAAAAACATCCTTTTCCAGGGCTGGATAAAGAAGGCGAAACGGATAAGGTGTTCGGCCCCTCTTCCCAAAGACTTAGCAGACTCCGTGTTAACAAGGATGCTGGCACCGGCACCGTACCAGGTGCCGGTGGGGGAGGGCAAGGTGGAGAGTGAGAAGACCCGGGATGACCTTCGTTCTAGAGGTAAATCAGATACTGAGTCCAGAGAAATCGACACTTATTCGCTAGAAGACAAAGGCGAAAGAGAAGCCAGTATCGCTTCTCCATTCAGGAGGAAAAGGGCCACCTCCAAAGTTTGGGAGGGGCGGTCTCCTAAGAGAGGCAAGATGCCACCGTCGAGCGGCTCGGATTTGGAAGGCGACGCTGTTGAACAGCTCCATCATGAGGAAAATCCGTCAACCAAACCGTAAGTGAATCCGGGGTGCTTTGATAGTGTCCCGCTCCTTTCCTGTTACCGGAGAGTTACATAACGTGCCTGTGTATTTTTACAGTTCGGCACAGAGATTTTCCGGGCAATCCTCTTCTTCGGGAGATCTCCTCCCAAAGATGATGGAAAGCGAGACGCCATCCCGCGACCTCCTCGGCCAATAAGGCGGACGACTCTGAAGTGTCATCTCGGAGGGTTTTTCTTGATCAACAAGCTGTGCAGGGGATGAAAGAGGCAGTACCCGAAGGTGGACCTCCGATCGTCTGGGATTCGGGGGCCAATAATGAAGGCCCCGGACTGTCCGGTTTTCAGCAAGCGATGATCTTGGAGACGGGTGAACGGGTTCCTTCAAAGGATGGTCGTGCTCCCAGAGCGGCTTCCGGAGACCCGGCGACGCCGGATATATTGCGGGATATGCTGCGAAAGGCATCTGTCTCGGAGGAACAGCGTACCTTGATGGGTACGGTGGTCGAGAAGATTTTGTCCGCAAAGAGCGGATTGAATGAAGCCTTCACGAGCCTGTTAAAAGGCTTCGAGGTTTGTGATGTAGTTTTGTAAACTATATTTTATTTGCAAAGATGCACCTGTGTATAGGTAGTAGCCCCTGAGACTCGGGATGGCTTCCCATGGGAGGCGAACGGAGGATCGAGAAGAAATATTCAAGAACTAATCTGATTAACTTGAACATAGGCTGCTTCCCCCCGGCTACTTCCTAGACTACGGAAATTGCCGAGCTGCAGCAGAAGCTTGATGTGGCAGGGGATGACATTGCGTTAATCAATATGCGTCTTAACGAGTCGCAAGGTATGTATTCGGGGCAGTCCCTTCACATACATTTTTGTTATATAAGCATGATGCTGAAGGTTATATACTGGAATATGCATGACTGCAGATGGTGTCGCCGCCGTTGAAATTTTTCGGGCGGAGCTGGCCCGGGCCAAGGAGCAGGCCCGGTTTAGTAATGCGGCTGCCGAGAAGGCATCAGATGAGTTAAAAGTCGAACAAGCTGCTCGGCACCAAGACGAGGAGAAGATATCCACGATGGCGCTCGAATTAAAAAATGCTGCTAGCCGCTGTGAACTTCTTGAGAAGGAAAATGAAGCCAAAACGGCTGAACTTAACAAGGCCTTACGAGAAGCGAGAGAAGCGCGGTCTGAATCCAGAGCAGCCCGTGAGGAGATCCGGCAACCTGGGGAGATTGCGGCCGGTAAGCCCTTTTTGCTACAGGCTAAGTTCGGCGATCCGAACTATGCTCAGCTTAACCAAGTGTGGAGTTCTCCGGACGAGTTTTTAGACTTGCCGAAGAGTTCTTCCGATGTGGCGCAGTTTTATCAAGCGCAAGAGGGGTATGCAACGGAGAAGCTTTTCTGGTCAGAATTTGGTGCGTCGACGCGCCCTCTGCTGCTGAATGAACAGATGTCTCAATGGACCGAGCTTCATAGGATATCCGGCACTGCTTTGAAGAATGTCATAATCTGGCTGTGGCCGACTGAGCCTGTTCTGAATAGCTACTTCGGCTTGGTGCAGCGGCTCATTGATGCGGTGCCACGTATCGACGCTGCGAAGCGGTCTGCGTGCATTGAGGGTGCACGGATGGCCTTTGCCCGTGTCAAGACATTCTAGGGGAGGATGAAGGCCATCGATGTTGCGGCGAAGAAGTCCACCCAAGGGCAAGGACCGTTACGAACCGGAGCATTATTTTGAAGACGTCCTAGAGGCCGCTTGATATAGGGTCAATGCTCGAAAGACATAATGTTCGAGTGAGGTGTATGAGAATTGTAAAATACAATTATATAGTTAATCTATTTTTATATTTTGCTCGAAAGCTTGTGTCCCTCCTGTGCGGCCGTTTAATATAATCTGAAAGTTTTCCAGTCGTCGGCTTCAGCCCCCTCGTAGAGAGTACGGGAGTGTTCGGAAAAGCATTTGATCACTCTTGACCCAACGTCTTGGTCCGTGAAGGAGGTGATAATGCGGCGAACCAGGCAATCAGACTATAGGGTATTAAGACTTTCACTTAGCCATAGGAGTTTTATAGGGGGGACTACGATATAGTCCCTGGCATGCGTACGGCTTATTCCAATATGGTGCGTTACATATATGACCTGAAAAAAGGCCCTTCGTGTGACACGGAGGGAATCACGACAGATTCCGATAAGTCATCGAGTGGTTGACTAGCTCTCGCAGCATCATGACAGTCGGTTTTCGGCTTTCTCTACTGAGGTGCTTGACCAGATGAACCGGAAGCACAATCGCAGTAGTTCTCCCTTTACTACCCTAGCCGATAGAGCGGAACGTAAGGTAGCAAGCACAGGAGCCGGGCAATCCAACCATTGACCCAAGACATGATTCGGAGCTGATGCATATAAGGCCAAACTCGCGACGCCGAAGTACGCTGAAAAGCTGTTCGGACTTTGTTGGCAACTCATTTGTTCCCATACCGAGCCCGTGGAAGGTTATGCCGAGGTATATCTGTGAAACAACCATAGGAGCCATATTCATTGGCGAAAAGACCCCAATCCCAGCTATTTTACATGCCCGGGGTCGAAGGCGGAGGAAAAGGCATATTACAGGCTCGAAATAAAGAGTGCGGTCTACAAAAGTTATTTTGGACCTCCTGTCGCATGTCTGCGTCGCCTGTCCTCGGCGAGGGGAATCCTTGACGGAGGTAGCCCCTTAGGTGAGTGTACGGATCCGAACTCCGATGGAGTCGGTTTAGATGCTTGTCCTTTGCTCACCTATTTTTAAGAGACAATGAAGAAAGAAGTAAAAAGAAAGTAGATAAAAAATGTTACTGGAATGCTTGCAGGCTTGTCCGTGTTGTGCTTCCGCCAATGCCCATGGTATCTTGAGTGCGTAGTGATGTATGCACGGTACAAATTTTGCGTGTATATGAGGTGGACGGCGGAAATTGCTCCTGACCCCCGGTGTTTAAACACCGAACTGCTACTTCCGCTCCAGGGTTGATCGATCCTCGGGGGGAAATTGCTCCTGACCCCCGGTGTTTGGTTGGTGAACCTCTCCGTCGTCCCTATCGCCTGGCGGCCTCCTCCCCTTGTGTTCGGCGTTGAGCTTGCCGGCCTGCTTGAAGACCCAACAGTTTCTGCTGGTATGATTAGCTGGTTTATCGGGGTGGCCGTGAATCTGGCAGGGTCAGTCCAATATCCTGTCTAGTTTGGATGGTCCGTCTTGATTTGCCTTGAGTGGCTTTTTCCGTTGACCGGGTTTGGGATTGCTGAATCCGGTGTTGACCGATGTGTCGCGTGATCTTTCATTATCATCGCGACTGTTGTGTTTGCTTCATCGTGGTTTGCCATTGCCGTCTCGGGCTTCGGAAGTGTCCGGGTCACTGGCGTTGTTGCTTTTATGAGCGAGCCAGCTGTCTTCTCCCGTGCAAAAGCGAGTCATTAGAGTAGTAAGGGCTGTCATGGATTTAGGTCCTTCTTGACCGAGGTGGCATGCAAGCCTTTCATCCCAGACGCTGTGTTTGAAGGCCGCGATGGCTTCCGCGTCCGGACAGTCGGCGATTTGGTTCTTTTTACTAAGAACCTAGTCCAAAGCTTCCTTGCTGACTCCCCGGGCTGCCGGACAATGTGACTTAAGTCATCGGCGTCCGGTGGCCGGACATACGTTCCTTGGAAGTTGTCGCGAAAGGCATCTTCCAAATCTTCCCAGCTGCCAATAGAATTCTCAGGCAGACTGTTTAACCAGTACCGAGCTGGTCCTTTGAGTTTTAGTGGTAGGTATTTGATGGCATGAAGGTCATCTCCGCGGGCCATGTGGATATGGAGGAGGAAGTCTTCGATCCATACCGCGGGATCTGTTGTTCTGTCGTATGATTCGATATTCATGGGTTTGAACCCGTCCGGGAATTCATGCTCCATTACTTCGTCTGTGAAGCAAAGAGGGTGTGCGGCGCCTCTATGCTGGGCCACACTGCGGCGTACCTCCGATGGAGTCCATTTGCGGTTTTCTGCCTGGGCGTGGCTAAGTTTGTCACGTCCGAATAGGTAGCCGTCGTCGTGTGTCGTGGCACGTCCTCGCGATCGTAGAACAATCTTGCGTGTCCTGCTCTACTGTCCAAGTCATGTCGAAGGTTGTATGTAAAACCCCGAGCTGCTTTATTCTTGCCTTTACAGTGAGGTGGGGCGGTCTGGTGTTCGGCTTGAGTTGCCGCTTTATCCGGACCAAGTTGTGGTCGGCCTGTCGCATTGTGCGATGATGGTACGGGCTCCAGCGCCTCGTCATCGAACTTAGGTAACAATTTGCGCTTCGGGTAATTTTTGGCTGGGCCGTTGAGGCCATATTCTTCGGTGGCCAGGACTTTGGTCCACCTATCATTGAGCAGATCTTGGTCAGCTTGAAGCTGCAGCTGCTTCTTTTTCAGGCTCCTTGCAGTGGCTATTAGCCGGCGTTTAAAGCGCTCCTCCTCGAGAGGTTTTTCGGGCACGATGAATTCTTCGTTGCCGAGGCTCTCCTCCTCCTCGGAGAGCGGAAGATAACTACTATCCTCCGAGTCATCATGTGTGGCGTGCCTGTCCTCCCGTTCATCCTGTTCAGAGATTGCCCTGACAGGGTCTTCATTGTCTTCGTCTCTGTCTGGAGTATTATTTTCTCCCGTGCCTGTACTGCAGTCTTTGGAACGACGTGACTTAGAACGCGTCGAGGAAGTTGGCACTTGGGCTGTCTCTCAGGAGGTTTATCCTCAACTTGATCCTATTTGTAATTGTTGTTAGTTTCTTTAGGCGTATCCACCATGTATACGTCGTAGGAAGAAGTGGTCGTCCATCGCCCAATGAATGACGGGTTTTGGCCCTACTCCTTGTCAGCATCGTCGTATGTACCGACGATGTTTTCGGAGCCATAATCATGCATGTCAGTTAAGTCCTCGACAGTGGCTATGGAGTGGGTGGCGGGTGGGAAGCAAAATTCCCCATCATCAACCCCTAGTTCGAACCATACATAGTTCGGCTGTGAGTCCCCCGCCATGGACAGGTTCTTTAATGAGTTCAGCACATCGCCCAAGGGCGAGTGCTGGAAGATGTCTGCGGCGCTGAACTCGAAGATCGATAAGCGATCGAGTTCGGTATCCGCGGACTCACATGGTTCGGAACTTATACCGGAGAAGAGTCCGGAGTTCCGGTGACACGAGTATTGCGTGAGGTTAAGTCCATGTGCGGCTCCAACACCGGAGAATCTGTGGCCTCTGTGGTGGGGTTGAACCTCCAATCCTTGGATGCCACAGTGTGCTCTGGATCTAAGGATGGAGTGGTCACAGGAGCTATCTCCTGGGTACGGTCTGACGACAGATTTAGGTCATGTTCGTCAAGGTGATCAGGAGCGGCTGCCGCGGTCTCAAATCCGGCGAAGATCAAATCTCCACGGACGTCCGCAACATAATTCAAGCTCCCAAATCTGACTTGATGGCCAGGGGTATAGCTACCGATCTGCTCGCGGTGGCCAAACGAGTTGGCCCATAGTGCAAAGCCGCCGAACACGACGATCTGTCCGGGGAGGAAGGTTTCTCCTTGGACAACGTCATTGTTAACGATTGAAGGGGCCATCGAACCTTTTGGGGACGGCACACTGGAACTCTCAATGAAAGCACCAATGTCGGTGTCAAAACCGGCGGATCTCGGGTAGGGGTCCCGAACTGTGCGTCAAAGGTTGATGGTAATGGGAGACAGGGGACACGATGTTTACTCAGGTTCGGGCCCTCTCTATGGAGGTAATACCCTACTTCCTGCTTGATTGATCTTGATGAATATGAGTATTACAAGAGTTGATCTACCACTAGATCGTAATGGCTAAAACCCTAGAAGTCTAGCCTGTATGACTATGGTAAGGACTATCCCCTTTCCGAACTAAGTCCTCCGGTTTATATAGAAACCGGGGAGATCTAGGGTTACACAAGGTCGGTTACAAGGAAAGGAATCTATATATTCGGTCACCAAGCTTGCCTTCCACGCCAAGGAGAGTCCAATCCGGACACGGGCGCAGTCTTCGGTCTTCATGTCTTCACAACCCATCAGTCCGGCCCATGGCTAACAGGCCGGACGCCCGAGGACCCCTTTGTCCAGGACTCCCTCACCTGTCCCAACCGGACGCCCGGAAACGAGAGGATGCACCGACTCTCCCGGCTAAATTGTACACTACACACCATCTCTCTGTAGGAGTAGGTGATGTGTCGCTCTCTCTAACACACACATGCTGTTAAACACACACACACACACCAAGGTAAATGAGTATATATCTCAATTAATGAAGACTTGCATGTTACCATCCATATGCATGTTACTAGTCCAAGTTACTCGCACTATGACCAGCCTAGCAATCTAACCAAACGCTCCTTACTCTACCTTGTTATCTCCCCTAGAAATCCAATGCATGGAGCGTAACTACGCGTTGATCAGTCAAGAAATCAAAGTCGGCTTGCATGCGAGTTAATATGTGGCCCTGGATGGTAGCTAAAACGGCACCTCTTAGTTGTTGTGATTAATTGTTGCGTTTAGAGATAGAAATCAGGGCTTTGATTGGAGGAAGGACCGGTCAAGTTTCTCCTTCTCGTCCAATCTACTTGCACCTTGGTCCCGCTGCACCTTCTAACGTGACTTATTACACCTAGACGGAGGGAGTAGTATGAGATACGGTGGCACACTTACTTAGGTTGAATACAAGTGCCCAAAATTGTGTGCATGTTATAATAAGGATTCACTTAAAATAGTACGTGAGTGAACAGAGGGATTAATTGGATAGTGCTCACGAGCAGTAGCGAGATGTGTGAGGTAAGATACAACGTTGGCGCTTTTAATTTTTCTTATTAATTTGTTTGTTTCACCCTCTGACTGGTGGAACCCAACGTACTACGTGGAGAGAGGTAAGGTGACTAAGGCTGCATTATTTCTGTACAACTAACACTGCTTTAAATCCCAAAAGACTTTACTACCAAAGCCACATGACACAATTATGATTTAATTCCCAATGACTCCCATGCAAAAAAAAACATGGCATGCTTGTCACACGAATGCAGGAATGTATAAAAGGTTACTTTCCTCTCATTAAACATAACGTGAGGGTGGTGTAGCTGGTTAGCCTTTTCGCTCATCAAACTTGAGGTCTCGGGTTCGATAACCACACTTGAGCATAATTTTGTTTTTGTTCTACTTCTTTCTTCCACCCAATGACAGGTAGGCCCCGCATGACAACGAGAGAAAGTGATCTGGGGCGGTGCTAGGAGGATTCTTTGACTGGTCAAAATGGTGGATACGGAGCTATATGATCTCGGCCTCGGCGCTTGTTTTCTAGGGTTTGCACTTCACACTCTCTCTCCACTATATATATATATACACGCTGGAGCCTGAGCGCTTGTAGTTGCTCTCTTCACACTCTCTCACCCTCTCCAGATCTAAACAAGACTTCGTTGGCCTCTCTCTCTCCTCTCACTGCTGGTCAAAGAGCCGGCAGGATCCATCTGCCGGGAAGGGAAGGAGGCTTAACGTTGTCGTCGTCGGTGAGGGAGGGAATCCACTACCGGCGCAGCTGTTCTCTTTCACCCAGCGGCGGTGCCGGAGGGCCTCCGACCCCTTCTTCCTTGCCGCCGTACATAGTGTGGGCAGAACGGCCTCTGCTTGCCCACCGAACCACACCCCAAGAACCTGAAGGTATAATTTACTTATTCCACATGCATTGCTCTAGCTGCATGTGGGCTTTCTCCGCTTCTACACTCGAATCTTGGTCTTGGATCTATCAGGAAAGTAGTGGGGAAAGTTTTATAGCATGAATCTAGGATGTGGTTCAAAGAGGAAAGGAATGGGGGGAAGTAGTAGGGAAAGTTGTATAGCATGAATCTAGGACGTGGTTCAAAAAGGAAAGGAAGGGGGGAAAGTAGTGGGGAAAGTTGTATAGCATGAATCTAGGACGTGGTTTAAAGAGGAAAGAAAGGGGGGAAGTACTGGGGAAAAATGTATAGCATGAATATAGGACATGGTTCAAAGAGGAAAGGAAGGGGGAAAAGTACTAGTACAGACTGGCTATCCAGCACCTACGTTGGTCGAAAAGGGAAAACTATGATAAACGCAGTACGCACATCTGTAACGAACTGATCTTTTTGTTTTGGGGGACAAGGCTGTAGAGTTTTAGCAGGACTAGATTTGCTGCGCTCACATAGGGAAAGGTGTTTAAAGATAACAAAACTGGGACCAAGACAAATATGCTCCTTGGTTGTTTGTTCTTTGTTGCAATAGACTGTGCATCACCCCTTCATACATCGGTAGATGCACATGGTCATGGTGAGTCCATTGTCCCGTGCAACTCTTTAGCTGTTGTTAATCTAAGGCCCTGTTTGGTTAAAAAGTCCTATGACTTTTTTTAGTCCCAACTAAAAAGTCCCTAGTCCCTACTTGCTTGGTTCCAAGGACTATACATGAACTAGAGGTTATTAAATGACATGCTAAAAGACCAAGTTACCCCTAGTAATGAACTAATAGAGATAAGGTGCGATGCGGGGCAGGGGCAACTATTGGAAAAAGTCCCAAACTCTCCCTTGGGGTCTTCTTTCTTTAGTCCCAAATGCCCACTTTTAGTCCCGAAAAGTCCCTCCTGTTTGGTTTATATGGGAATGAAAGGGAATTTTTTTAGTCCCTACACCAAAAAGTCCCTATAAACAAACACCCTCTAATAATGCCGCTGGAAAATTGATGCAATGCCACAATTAAAAGCAAATTACATGTTTAAGGAATTTTATTGTTAATATAATCTCTCTGTTAATATGAATCAATGCCACCATTTGAGAAATGGTACTGTCTTGCTTTATTTCCCAATTAGATAAGTTAGATGCTTCTTTTCGTTGGCTTCTGTGTCATCCACCGTTATTGACCACTTGTTGTTTCCTTTCCACCTCTGTGTAAACAGGGTTATCTACTTCACCCGTTGCTATTGTGACCTTTTGTTGCACTGCACAAAACACTTTGTTTTAAGAGTGTTTTGTGCAGTTCAACCAAAATGTCACACCGACAACGTTGCTTGATTGCTTGATCTTAGTGGAACTACACAAGAGGAGATCTTACTTCCTATCTGTAATGGCAAATTTGGTTCAGATCTTCTTCTTATGAGTCATGAGAGGTCAGTACTAGCCTTCTTTCACATTATTGTGTAGTGTTCTTTCATATGTTGTGCTACTTGTATGGTAATGTTGCTTGATTTTAGTAAACTGCACAAATGGAGACAAGACTTCCAATCTGTATGTGCACCGTAATATCCCATTGAGGTAAGGTAAGGATATTGCACAACTTTTGGCCTATATTTTGCCACTTTCATCAGAAAATTAATGTCGTTGTTTAGTGCTATACTTGTGCTCCCTAATTGACATGCGAAAGCTTACATTGAAGGCGAAGCTTGTCTGTTATTGAACCAAGTGATGAAGGGGAAGAACAAGCGGAAAAAAATTCAACTCCCAGTGCTATAATGAAGCACTGGAACTGTGATGACACAAGTAATGATATAGTTTTGCATCTTAATTTATTGCTATGGCTGGAACGAGCAATTGTTTTGCCACTGATTTGATGGCACTCTTAATGTAATATGTAATTATCTCTACTTGTGCAAACAAGGACCTTCTTTGAAGATACTATATATTTTAGTGGAACTGCAAAAGAAGATGTTAGAAACATTAAACTAATCGAGTATATAGTAAGCATGGCAACCACAGTAGATAACAACAGATGGTTCCGGATAAGTGCTTGATCTGTATGCTCTACACAATAAGCCTTGTGACAAAGTTTGTTACTCACCCACGGATTTCATCCATATGATTGAGCTTTGTCATCTCTATTGGTGTTGTGCTACTGTTTAAATACTGTCATGAGAAAGTGGTATTGTCCTTGAGAAGTGCTTCATCTGTGATGTTTTAAATATTCCCTTTCCTTTTTTAGAGCAAATAGGGATGCTAGCATTTAGTTGTCCTCTTGTCTTTGCACAACAGGATCATCCTCCTCTGAAGAAGAATATGGAGTACGTGAAGTGATTAGTTCCGATTATGCCAGGATGAAGAAGCCTTGTCTATATTCTCATCAGAAGGAGCAGTTGAAGGATGGTTACATTACTCCCCACAAGACCAAACTAACTTCAGCTCAGAAGGACTGACAGATCTCCATCTTTTTCGCTGTGATGTGCAAGTACAATGTTGTTCTAGGATTCTTTCTGGTGAGTTCCATTTTTCAAGTGTGCTCTACATGGACCATCTAGGTGCCTGTTTAAACTGTCAATTCATAGTACAATTTGCTTTATACTAATCACTTATTTTGTATTTGTGCAAACAGGGGTGCTCAGCTTGATTTCAATGGGAACTGCACAAAATGTTCATGAATACATTGAATCATTCATTTCCACCACAAGAAAGGAGGTGCCAATATGTTCAAGGCATTGCAACATATAAAAGCGAAATCATACAAGCTACACGCTAATTTGGTTGATTTTGGTGGAACTGCACAAAAAGAACAGCTAGTTTATTTAGCATGAGGTGCCATGTCAATGTCCGAACTGATGGCAAACCCTGCTCATTCCATAATCGTAGGCATTTGATATTTTGGAATGGGAAAACCTTGTCAAAGTTTTCTCATTGATGTACGCAAAACAACACGCATTTGACATTTTGGAATGGGACAACCTTGTCAAATTTTGCTCATTGATGTTAGCAAGAAGACATGCGTTTGATATTTTCGAATGGGACGCCCTTTGCTGTCAGCAGCATCGATCGATTTTTCTTTATTGTTTAGTTGTGAAGTAAATATTGGCTCTGACATGTGAATCGCTGAGATGCATAATCATCGATTGTTTTGAATGTTCTCTATGAATTGCCAGCCCTGTGTGTTTGATTGCAATGTACAGGAACGCTAAAAAGCAGCTCAAACTCTTTGTACTCCCTTTGTTCCTTTTTACTTTGCATATTAGATTTCTTTCAAGTTAGTTGATTTTACATTGTGAATGTTCATACTTTTTCTAAAAGATTGGTCAAAGTAGAGATACTTTGACTGCAGACAAAACTTGTATGCAGACTAAAAAGGACCGGATGGAGTACATGTGAAACTGCTGCAAACGAGGTGATCACCCTGGGTATAATCCTAGTACGTATTGTTTTGCATGTTCATCCAATGCCAGTGATACAAGAATTCGAACTAATCGAACTAAGTTCATTCATACACGGTTGGTTTTCATATAAACATGCCGGATTTCATTATATTTCATACATTCTTCAACTAAAAAAGGGTGCGCTGGAAGTATAATTAATTAACCGAATCTACCCACCTGTGTCCGGCTGAGCCGAACAGAAGCTTATTCTCCAGCGGACTGAGCTTCAGTGACTTAACTGCAGGTGCAGTTGCGTAACTGACAGGTGGCCCAGATGCCTGTTGGGCCCACGTGTCAGTGACCCAACTGGACCAGCAGTTAAGTAACTGAAGCAGCGTCCTTCTCCAACATAGCTATCCGACTCCACGTCGCGGCCAAGAAGCTAATCGGCCGTCAATGGTCAACCCGCCTAGCTTGGCTTCAACCGGAGGGTAGCAGCAGTGGCCTTACTTGGACCCGAGTGGCGGCGACCTACCGTGTTCTACTCTTCCTTGTTTTCTGTGTGGCGCGGCCTTGTTGGCAGCGGGGCGGGGCCTCGACGAAGCCCGTGATGTCCTCTGTCTCGTTGCCGCCGGGGCGGTGCCTCGGTGGAGCGGGGGAAATCCTACCCCTCGTTGTCGGCAGGGTGGGGCCTCGGCTGAGCCGGCGATGTCCTCTTCCTCGCTGTTGGCGGGGCGGGGCCTCGGCGGAGTAGGGCCTTGCCGAAGCCGGCGAGGTCCTCTGCCTCGGTGCCAGTGGGGTGGGCCTCGGCGGAGCCAGCGGTGTCCTCTGCGTCGTTGTTGGCGCCGCAGGGCCTCGGCGGAGCAGGGCCTCGTCGACGCCAATGGAGCGGGGGCTCGTCGGAGCTGGCATTTTCCTCTGCCTCGTCCTCAATCTCGCCAAACAGCGCCTCGCCCGCTTCATCGCCCTCTTTGTACGCGGCCACAGCCTCCGCCACCCGCATGCGGTACCGCCAGCGCTCGAGGCGGCCCTCGCGGGCGGAGCGATATGAGTCGAGCAGCGCCTCCTGCTCCGCCCGCTCCGCGGAGATCTGCCCCTCTGCCTACAGGTGCTCCTGGAGGAGATGGTGGTTGTAGGCGGCGTCGGCCTGCGCCTCCCGGAACTGCTCCTGACGCTTTTGCCTCACCGTGTCCATGTATTGGGCACGGGCCTCGCCGATGGTCATGGTGCAATGCACCGGTAAGGATGGCGCGGAGGAGGGGGTTGGCGCCGGATCGTCGACTACCATGTATCCATTGGGACGTCGTCGTCCTCCAGCTGCCTTCCGGCCAGCCAGTCGGCAGCAATGGCTGCCATCTCCTAGTGGTCCATCGTTCGCCTGTCCCGAAGAGCGCTGGAGCGCGAGGAAGCCATGGTGGGTAGTAGTGGTGTGGACAGGAGAAAGGGAACGGAGGCGGATGACTGGGGCTATGGCCGACGCAACAGTTTATATAGCAATGGTGGGCGGCGGAGGGACGGACGTGTGGCGCTGGAGTAGCCGCCTTGGCAACCGCGTATCATTAATGTGGGCAGCAGACAAACAGATGAACGGCACTTGTGTCGTTTGAAGGCGGAGCAATCGCCTGCACCGGGAAGTGGGGCGGGCGGTGCTGACCATTTCGGGCGGAAAGCGCGCGCTGGCGAGGGAGGCGGTCTGGGTGGGCCACGGCAGTCAGACTCGTGCTTGGCAGCAGGTCGGTCCAGCAGCCGGACATGCTGGCTCGCCAGCGAGCTCGCCGAGCTGAGCGTCGACAATCAGACGATGGACATAGCTTCCGACCAGGAGCTGGCGCCACTGTCTAAGCCGGTTCATGCCGTGTTCACCATAGAGAAGGTGCAGCCACACTTCGACACCCTAATGGCGGCAGAGCTATTAGCGCAGGAGGACCTGTGCTGCAACCACTGTCTCCTCAATGAGCACTGGTGAACAAGCAAACGACAATCCCGTCGCGGACATGTGGCCCTATGATCCTGGCTTCCCGAATGAGCAGCGGGCGATGTATCAGACCATCTGTAGAGCCCGCGAGGCCCTCTCCGTCGTCCTTCGAGTTGTTGCACTCGCCGTGGTGCCGCCGTCTCGCATTGTCAACATGGTCAACGGACGTGAGGAATGAGGAGATGACTTTAGTTGGAGAGTATGACAGTGGGGACCCACCAGGGCCATAGTCGCACGTACGCAAGTGCCTCCTTATTATATACAACTATAGTTTTTTTTGCTTCCTCCTGGTTTCCTGACATCACGGTCCCACACCATTGTCAACCTATGTAATCAATAAACGAGAGAATTGCACAAGGAGCGGCCGACAGCTAGGACCAAGCAGCTCGAGCAGTATTTGTGTTTTTGAGGTGTGAGCACTGCAGAGTTTTTCTTGAGCGATGCTTTCATTGTTGTTCAGAGGAGAGCAGGGTATTAATTGGGCGGGCTATGGCCCGTCTAGCTCAGGCCAGATATCCAGCCCACATATTAATTTTTTTCAAGCTGAAAATGGCTAGCCCAGCTATACTTTTTTTTGAGGAATACCCAGGCAAGGTTAACTTGTTATTCTCCGCCCCGCTGGGCTGCAAATCTTTCCAAGGAGGGATGCATTAGGGTTAACAAGAAAATGGGCTTTAAGAAATAATAAATGGGATGTAATTATAAAAACTTGGCAGTAACTATAAAAAAATGCACCAAACACGTAATTAGTTTATAATTTTTTTTTTGGATTTTGAAAATTTTAATTTCATTAATTGTTGCGCGCGCAATGTTTTGTTGGATTTTTACATAATACAAATTTATATTGAAATAGTATTTAATCTGACTAGAAATTTTGGGATAAAAATATTTCGGATCCCATCAAAATGTTGGAAATTTTATTGAATTCTGTTTTGAACGGTTGGTTGAAATTATTAATCGTTGTCCTAGCTAGAAAATGGGTTGTACTTTTAACAAACTGTAAATGGGCTGTAGTAAATTCCATTAGAATTCAAAAATGGGATGTAGATTCTTACAAATCGCAAATGGGCTATAAGTTCTCTGCCACACACTTGTGGGCCTACTAAGTTGACACGTCCCCTAAAAAAAGTAAGTTGACGCGTATGCAAGGCTTTGTCAACTTATAGTCAACACACAGTTCTAGCAGCAGTGGCCGTTGGATGTCCATCCAATGGATGTCGTGCTTCTTCTTCAATCTCGGATATTCTAGCTTCAGCCGCCCAAAAAATGATTCTTCCCCCTGACATCTGGGGCGCACCGTTTCGGAGGCTGACCTGTGGGCCTACTAAGTTGACGCGTACCAAGGCTTTGTCAACTTAGTCAATATAAACGATCCTAGCTGTAGAGACAGTACAATGTCCATCCAACGGCCGTAGTGCTTCTTCAACCTCTGGTCTTCTTGGTCCAGCCGCCCAAACCAGCGCCGGTGGGACTGCCTGCTCCCGCCTCCCCTAGCCAGCTGTGCTGCCGCAAAGGCCGCACTGCCCCACCCTACTCCTTTGCTGGCCAGGCCATTCCTCTACTCACCCTCACCTCCTGTTATTTTCTGGCGATGGCAGCCGGACCAGTAAACCCTCGTACTCCCCACCGCGTGGGCAACCACTGCCGAGTCTTCCCCGGCTCTGTGTCATTCCCTTCCTAGGCCTCGCCGTCATCCACCGCCCTGGTGCTCTCGGCGCGCCGTGCTCAACATGGTCAACGAACGACATCCATCGGACGTGGACTGTACATGGAGAGGCTGACAGCTGGGTCCACGGCCGCACACAAGGAAATGCCTCCTTATTACGCGTAAAATAATGATTCCTCCACCTGACAGCAGGGACCCACCGGACGAGCCACAGTATTTCATGAAAAAATGTTTCCCCCTGACTGCTGGGACCCACCAGCTACATCTTCGCACACAAGGAAGCTCGTCCATATTACGGGCAGAAAAATAATGATTCGCCCCCTGACTGCTGGGACCCACCAGCTACATCTTCGCCCGCAAGGAAGTGCCTGACAGTCGGGACCCACCTGGTCGAAGCATACGTAGCGTTGTCATTCTGGTCGCGAACGTGTACGTACATACGATCGGTCTGTCTGCAGGCTGCAGCGATGAACCGTGGCCGAGTAAGGAAGGGCACGTGTCGTAGTACAGGCACGCACATAGCATGTACATGTACGTACAGCGGCCAGGGTGCAAGAAAGTAAATACGACCACATACGTACATATGGGCAGGGTCTCGAACGCTTACTCGCGCATACGTACGGCCAGGGCTCGTGTATATGGCTGGGTCGGAACGGAGAAACTGCGTCGTTGTCGTGTTCATGGGGAGGCAACGGACTGCGTCGTGTTCATCGGGAGGCAACGGAACGCGTGCTATTCATCGGGAGCCATCCTGTCGGGGGTGTCGTGTGACATATGCCAAAGGATGGCTTATCATGGAGGGGGCTAATAATACGTCGTTGGTGCCAAGAAATGGGATAAGGCGCAAACATGCACGCCGGCGAATCTTACCCAGGTTCGGGGCTCCCCTGGGAGATAACACCCCTACTCCTGCTCTGTGGGGTCTCCGCATGATCACTCAAGCAACAATGGTGGCTACAATCTTGCTCCTTGAGCTGTTTCTCTAGAGGGGGAAGAAGAACAAGGCTAGCCCAAGCTTCCTCCCTCTATATGTGTGTATGGATGAACTGGGGTCTTAACCCTTTGCATGGGTGCTCTGGGGGGTTTATATAGGCCTACCCCCCAGGGGTAAAAAGGTAAATAGGGCCGGGTGTAGGACCCGGCTGTCAGTGTCTACGGTCGCCGGCTTCTCCACCGACCGCTGGGGCCCGTCGCCTGGTGGGCCCTAGCGGCTGTCTCGTACTCGGCCGACAGGCCGCGCCCGCCGCTCGCGGGTCTTGCCGGCTGCTCAGCACTGTAGTCGTGCTGCTAATGACGCATGCTTTGTTGGGGGAGGCGTGGCTACAGTACCGCCGCCTGGCAGGCGTTCACTGTAGCCACTCCCCGTCTCTTTTGGTTTAATGGCACACAAACTCCAAGGAGAGGAGGGCCGCCTGGTTAGGGGCCGGCCTCTCCCCGAGCTGACTAGTCAGGGCTCGCCGCCTTCTGGCTCATCGCTGCCGCCTGTGGGCCATACCGATAGCCCGTCATGGGAGCATGGCTCCCTCTGACAGGGGTGATGTCATGGGCAGCATGGTAACAGTGCCGCGCCGGACGGGAGATCTCCGTCTGGTACGACGCACTGTGGCCACGCTTGGCCCTGGATTCGGGGGTGGCAGGGCGTGCTGTAGCCACGCCCCGTCTCATCGTATTTATGTGGGTGTAGACTTTGAGGATGCCTAGGGTAGCCTGCTAGGAGCCGGTCTCTCTGGAGGCCTCCTGCGAGGAGTCGGCCCACTTCGTGACCGTCTGCTGGGCTTTGTCGTCTCCTGGCAGCCGGGACCAGCCGGCCGCGAGGAGGCGGTGCTTGGCTCTTTGAATCTTGAGGGGGCAGCCAGCCCTGATGTCTTGAAACATTCATCGCGGTACGACGCTTAGGAGCCGGGAACTGCTTCCCGCCCATCAGCTTGACACAATTGGTCAAGCTATGGCAAAAATCTCATTTTTATGTCAAGAACGCCCACCCGATGGCCGACATTATCAACCTGCCGGCTTATACAGCCGGCCCACCAGCCGAGCCTCGCACCAACTGGACCTTCAAGCCGAAGGCGCTATCGGCCGCCTCCACTGCCGCCATCACCTGGCTCAAGGTGATGGTGGAGTTGGTGGGTCTCCAGGGGTCGGATCTTCTGACCGCCTTCGTGGTGCGCCGGGTTCTCCCTCTCCAGGGCCGGCCTCATCTGATGAGTCAGATGAGCGGGCACCGAGACCCGTGCCGGCTAAGCACCAAAGAGATGACGAGCGCGGAAGTGGCTCGGATGGTGAACTATATCTCGAACTGCAAGCTCTCGGAGGCGGAGTGATGCTTCGGCAAGCTGTCGTATTCTCGCACGCGTTCGCCGCCCGCGGTAAGTCTCTAACTTTCTTTCCTTCTGACTAGCCAGGTTCTGCTTTATCGTCTGATCAGTTGGTTATGATGCAGATCTCCACGACCCAGGCGACGGCCGACGCCTTGGAGCAGGACCATGAGTACCTCCCGGACCGAGCGGTGAGTGACGCGGACGACCCCGACTTGGGGGCGGCCGCCTTAGAAGAGGACGACGCCACAGGTGGTGGTGGCGGAGCAGGCGGCTCCGGAGGAGGCGGCCTCGATGACTGGCCGGATGACAACAAGGAGGTCGAGCCACACCGTCCGCCGGCTGCCAACAAGGCGGGTGCAAGCTCCTCAGCTGCACCGTCTGCACCAGGCGGCACTTCAAAGCGCCGAGCCGGTGCGCCGCTATTCGGCAGCCGGCCGAAGAAGGCCAAGAGTACGGCCCCGACAACCAGGTGGGAGGAAGCCGCCGCGAAGGCAGCCCGGTTCCAGAGGGCCCTGAAGCAGCCGCCGACGGTGTCCGCGTAAGAGCATATCTTTCTTTGTCTTTATCATGTTCTTTTCAAAAACCCTTTCTGAATTCTACTTGTCTTGTGTGAACAGAGCCCCGCTCTCCCTCGAGCGGTCGACCTCCGCCTCCATCGTCGGGGGGACGGAGGGCTCCACCAGCAACCACCGCATAGACCTGCCGAGGGCGTCCTGGACTAGGGGGTACTCACCACATCGTCTCCCGACTAGGTGGATCGGGCCGAGGACCCCCATGGCGGTTCACTCATGGGCCACTTCGGGCAGCCCATGCCACATACAAGGAGTATTCCACAAGACTTGGTGATCAAGACAAGGACTCCTCTCCACCAACGAATTCGGCTAGGACTCTTGTTATCCTAGGCCTCTGGTGCATTATATACGCCAAGGCCAGGCTAGTCGATAGATGATTATGACATTGCTCATCATACCTTTAGGTCTTAGACCACAACATATGATCTCGAGGTAGATCAACTCTTGTAACCCTAAATTCATCAAGATCAATCAAGCAGGAAGTAGGGTATTACCTCGATAGAGAGGGCCCGAACCTGGGTAAACATCGTGTCCCCTGTCTCCTGTTACCCATCGATCCATGACACATAGCTTGGGACCCCTACCCGAGATCTAACAGTTTTGACACCGACAATGGTGCTTTTTGAGAGTTCCGCTTTGTGATCGGCAAAGGATCAATGGCTCGCCCGCAGATCAACTGCGACGTCGGTTAGACTGGTCACCTTGGCTTGACCGAGGACTGTGCCCGGCCTCCGGTCATCATGTTCGGACGAGGGCCTTCATCAACATCGACTCCGATCTCTATCATGATCATGGAGGAATCACCCTTGAAGATCGGGGGCTCAACGTCAACATTGCCCTCGAGCGATCGTGCTGTTTTTTCGGATAGAGAATTTGTATCCGCTGCCACCACCTCCTTGAATATCGCTTTGACGATTCCTTTGGTGGAATTGTGCGGAATTGAGTCTACAAGAACCCTGTAAAATTTCGTCGAGTTCCAATCGAGGAATCTCCGGCAATCTACAATATACCGGAGCCCTGTCAAATCTGGACGGGAATCTGGACGAGTTTGGAGCGCGGTGTCCAGCATCTAGCTCGGGCGTCCTTTGTAAGATCCAACCATTGATCGGCTGCAGAATTCCTGTATCTACCACCCCTCCAAATTTCAGCTCGATCCGACCGTCCAAACTCCAGGAACCTTCCGATTAGTGCATCACTTTTCAGATCTGTTTTCTATGCGAATATGAATCCAACCCGAGTTCATCTTTCTTCATGAACGGGATATTGGACAAACTTTTTGGAAGAATCTATTTGTAGGGTATCGTGTTTTGTTTCCGAACACATGCTCACAAATTTTGCTCCTTTTCAGAGGTACTCTTCACCGTCACGCTGGTGTCAAACCAGTCCAGTAACATTGCTCCATGTCAGCCGACCTGCGCTAGACAGATCGTCGCTTCATCGAGCCAAGCCTAACCTTATCGAATCATCAGCTCGGCAAGCCGGACAAGAGTTCGGCATCGCAAAGGCTAAATCATCAACACCATCGCCCCACGGATTGCACGGGTCAGGTGCGCCGACATCGCAGCTCGGTCACTTCATCAATCCGGCATTGACCGCGTCACAAGTTATGACAAGCATCGTCATGGCCGCACTGCTGCTTCTTCAAGCCGATGTCCATCACGTCGAACTACTTCAACACCTCGGCTGACATGGCAACTGCAACGTCTCCTTACCGACCCGCTCCGTCATCTCGGCTAGACCGGGGGCTTCGTCATCTCTTCATCAACCTACTCCGGAGACTTTGGTGTCACCAGCCGACCAGCTTCGTCACGTTAGCTGGACCGGGGGCTTTGCCTCGGTGAGCCAACCTTTGTCAGCATCGCCATGCCATCACTTCATCGCCCATCATGCAATGGGTGTGCAGGTGAAGTCTCAATTTTGGGAGTAACCTTTCTTCATATTGCTACAGCAGATAATCCAGGTGCTATTAATCCTAGTAATTTTCTTGCCTGGGTTTATTTTTCCTGAGGAATTATTACTCTGGTTTGTTCCGTCATCTGTACACAGGTTTGTCAAAGGGTGGCCGCATTAAAAACGGTCGCATGGTGGTTCGGTTAGTTTCCGTATACCATTCGGTGAACGCCGCATCCGGAACTCGGACTGGCTTGTGAATTCAGGCTTTGCCACACCTTCACCGCGTCACGCCGACGCCCTGCATCGACATTGACTTCGGCGCCAGGCCACATCTCTTTGAATAGATTGGATTTTATATAATTTATATTGTTCTTTTTGGACCGCACTATTTATGTGTGTAGGTGATCGACTTCGACTGCATGACGTGGTCATTTCCGCAAGCCGACGTCGTCGTCCCAATCGGCATAAATCGGCTCGCGTGATCACCTTGTTGGTTGAATTGCCATACCGACATGTTCGGTTGCCTCGGGGACTTCGGCATCGTTGAGAGAACTCTACCTCATCGACTGTTCGACACACGGGCCATATTTCTTTACTCACTTTGCATAAATTGTTAATTATGCAACAATTTTTTTTTATTATTCCTATTATCTCCGGCTTGCACTATTTTCTATGCACAGGTAAATGATCCGGGACGGGCAACACCGTCACCTCGGCGTACCGACGTACCACGTCACCTCGGCTAGACCGGGGGCTTCGTCATCACTTCATGAACCCACGCCGGGGACTTTGGCGTCACACTGTCGCCCTGCATTGGCCGTGCTATGTCGCCACTTCGGAGTGCCGAGCTCTTCGCTCCGCCACCTCAGGACCGGCTTGGGGGCTGGGACATTGTCCCGCCGCAAGCTCGGGCCACGCATCAACACCGAGCACATTAACCAGCTAAGTCGCTTTCATCCTCAAAAACATTCAGTTTTATATTTTGTTCAGTTCGACCAAGATTATACTTTTTGGCAAAAAGTTGTTTGTGACACACAAACTCAAATACCCTGTTTGCTTGGGGGCTTCCTTTATGAAGCCTTTCCTCTTGCATGTGATTATACTTGTATGGCTTCGTGGCTTCGTTCCTTGTTCGTGTAGTACGCCAGAATATACACCATGTTGACTTAAGTGTTCTGCAAGCTGGGTTGCCTCGCTCCTGTGTTTACCCCTATGTTCCCGATTCATCGGCTAGGGATAAAAGGGAGCACCTCTGCGATTGTCACGATCGGGTCATCCGAGCTCGGACCTCAGACTGGGTGAAGCCGAAAGCTAGCGCTCTTATTGTTTTCAATCATGGTCGGCACACAACGGAACTCATGAGTACAAAAAATCTATTGCACAAGTCTCATAGTAACAATGATCAACCGAAGAAAGGTATCGGTGGGGGTACTATTCTCTTCGAAGATGCTTCTTACACTTCGTCAGTAATATAGCATAAGTTCCCGTAGCGCGCTTTGTCTGTTACAGCCTTATGGCCTGATTGCCTGGTTATCGGAAACACCGTCGATATTCTCGACAGGTGGAGTACATAACAATTTCGGCCCTTGACCGAAGAGGGAGAAGCCGACGGTCGGTTAAGACGCGTTTAAAGTTAGGGTGAACACAGATATGATATAAGTACTTCGGTACATACAATCATTATACATAAAATTCTTTTACCCAAGTCACTTGGGGGCTCTTAAATTAGTATGAGCTATTTTATAATGAGTGTTCTTCTTAGTCGTTGCAAAGTCTTTTTCTATCACTCCTTTTCTCTCTGAAATCCGCTAGAGTTTAGTTTGCTAAACTGGCCTAATGAGAAGTTCTCCGCCTTCGCGATAGGAGGTTGAAGCCGTAGGCTGACCCGCTTTAAGTCTTGAGATGGGATGTGTCATGTTAAAGCACGACAGAAGCACAATTTTGTTTCTAAGGCCAATTTTCGGATTGGCACCGAACACTTGATCTAGTTCGGACGTCAAGTTTTTACTGAAGTTTTTTTTGGTGTTCCAAGCCTATGGCACTTTTAAACTATTTGTGTGTTTCCAGCATAAGTCTCGCTGTGCAACGCCGGACACCTTTAGAGATTCAGCAAAAACATTCTCGGATATTGCTATATATTCGTCGGTTTCGAATTGTGACTTCGGTCAATAGTTGGGTTGCCTAGCTCCTGTGCTTGCCTCCTACGTTCTGCTTTATTCGGCTAGGTGTGCAAAGGGAGAACCGCTGCGATTGTGCTTCCAGCTAGCATGGTTAAAGCACCTCAGTGGAGAAAGCCGAAAACTGACTGTCATAATAAGCGCAAACTGCTCAGCGATCCAATGACCGTGTTAAACTATAAGATCGATAGAGGTCACCCCATGTTAAATGACGGGCCATTCATAACATTGGCCGAAGTGTTTACAGCTTGACCTCGGCTGTCGCCGAACACTAACCGGGGGCTCATAGCTAGCTTCCCCAGTTTAAAGCTCCTATGACTAAGTGAAAGTTATAAAGCTCGCATATCTTATCACCTCAATTCCGCTAACACAACTGCCTTCGGGCACCGAGACGTCAGCTAAGGGTTGTTTTGTTATTACGGAAATACCCCTGTGTAGCATCTACAAGGGGGTGGAAGCCGACGATGGGCCACTTTCAACTGATAAACGGTCGCAATGGAGTCAAAATAAACATATCATCGGTGTTTGTATTTAATATACGAGGGCCGCCTTCCGTAATCATCGTTATAAAGCCATAAATATGCATCAACTTGACTTAAGATTTTGGTCAAGCTGGGTTGCCTGGCTCCTGTGCTTACCCCTACGTTCCCGATTGTTCGGCTAGGCGGTAAAGGGAGCACCTCTGTGATTGTTACTACCGGGTCATCCGAGTTAGTACCTCAGACTGGGTGAAGCCGAAAGCTACCAATCTTAAAGGATCACATTGGTCGGCAATGACGGAAGTGAAAATTTTGGTTCATTAATACCATAGAGTTCGGGAACTTTCCCCGACGTAAATCCTCAATATTTTCCTCCCACATTGATCGGAGGTGAGGTTTCATGATCATGATAAGCATGACAACCCAAAGAAAGGAACCGATAGCGGGACTATTTTCTTTGGAAGATGTTTCTTACATATCTCTCCGCGTACCTTTGTTTATAAAATTGTATGACCGGATTGCCTTGTTTGCCGTAAACCTTTGCCCTTAAAAAGGCTTAATAAAGTAGGACAAACACTCCCCAGCTACTGGCCGAGGAGGTTGAAGCCGATGGTCGGTCAACAAAGTTTTGGACAATGCGGATCCGAGCATTAATGATGTCAAGTACTTGGATACATCGAATCATTACACATAATTTGTGATTTTACTCCAGATATCGATCCTTAATTCGACCACCCGTGCCCACATTAAGGCTCGGGGGCTACTGGGCTTCACGCTCATTATTTATAAATATTAAAGGGGCACATCGATCTCCTGATCTGGTGTTGCCACCCGACCAGTGTCTCGGGGGCTACTACATTGGCAATCCAATGCAGAAAATTTAAGTGCAATATAGTTTTCGAGGAGATTATGATCGTCAGGTTGGTCGGCCGCACCCAACCTGAGTCTCAAGGACTTTGCACACTGCATTTTGTGTCCCGAAGTATTTTGCCGAGCTAGGAGTTGATCCTCAGGCCGATTTTGCGAATCAACCTGAGTCTCAGGGGCTACAGGGATCAGCTGTCTAATGTCATCCTTCAGGTGCATCTTGGGTTTTTGACTGATACACACCTTCAGGGCTACTGGCTATATATCTCAACAGAGAATAAATTGCACCAATCGAAAATATTGACGAAAAGTCGGCCCGGAGTCGGGGTGGTGCACTACCTCGAAAGCAGTCCGACATAAAGCTCGGGCGCCAGTGGCTGGCTCCATAGAGGGCATTTCTGGCATTAAGCTCGGCTAAACTCCTTCAACTTTTTTGAACCAAGGTGATCTATGACACCTCGGATATAGTCCGGTGTTGGAGCTTGGACATAGTCCGGCGTTGGAGCTCGGATATAGTCTGACACTGGAGCTCGGATACAGTCTGACGCTGGAGCTCGGATGCAGTTCGGCGTTGGAGCTCGGCTGTAAAAATACTCTTCGGATACAGTCCGGCGTTGGAGCTCAGATACATTCCAGCGTTGGAGCTCGGAAGCGGTTCGGTGTTGGTGCTCAGCTGCAAAAGATACCTCGAATACAGTCCGGCATTGGAGCCCGAACGCAAGAGGACACTGCCGCCCGGGAACAACTTCAAACCCGAGGTGTGGCATAAAAATAACAAGGCATTGATAAAGGCCGATAACTTAAAGGGGCTCCTCGGATACCCGACGTGTAAACTCTTCAGATTTACTTCGGCGATCCTCAAGAAGATGAGAAGATTTGTTGAACCAGTTTTCAAGACCGACGACCGAAGATGAAGAACAGTTTGGAAGGATCGAGGAGCATCCCCAACTTGAAGACCAGTTCAGGGGGCTACTGACGGTGTCTTGGACTAGGCGGTACTCACCACATCGTCTCCCGACTAGGTGGATAGGGCCGAGGACCCCCATGGCGGTTCACTCATGGGCCACTTCGGGCAGCCCATGCCGCATACAAGGAGTATTCCACAAGACTTGGTGATCAAGACAAGGACTCCTCTCCACCAACGTATTCGGCTAGGACTCTTGTTATCATAGGCCTCTGGTGCATTATATAAGCCAAGGCCAGGCTAGTCGATAGATGATTATGACATTACTCATCATACCTTTAGGTCTTAGACCACAACATATGATCTCGAGGTAGATCAACTCTTGTAACCCTATATTCATCAAGATCAATCAAGTAGGAAGTAGGGTATTACCTCGATAGAGAGGGCCCGAACCTGGGTAAACATCTTGTCCCCTGTCTCCTGTTACCCATCGATCCATGACACATAGCTTGGGACCCACTACCCGAGATCTGCCGATTTTGACACCGACACCCGCTCGCCGACCTCCGAGATGTGACGGAGAAGAACGCGCGAGAGGCGTGCGAGGAGAAGGAGAGGGCGGAGCAGGCGAAGGCGGACATGGCCAAGGCGGCACATGAGGAGGTGGACGCGGCGGCCAAGGCCCAAGCCGATGGCACGGCCAAAGCCCGGGAGGAGGAGGCGATCAAGGCCCAGGCAAACGCGGCTGCCAAGGCGCAAGCAGGGGCAGCCGCGGATGGCCGGGCTCCATAGCTAGTCGTCCCGCTGCGCTCCATGCTGCCGACGCCAGAGATCCTGTTGCCGACTGTAGCAGCCGGCAACGACCAGACGGTCATGGAGAGGGAGGGCGCGATGTCGTCATCCCGAGGAAGGTGGTGCCCAGCAGACGCCGGCTACCGAGGCCCAGGGCAGTCGGCCTAATGCGTCGTCGGTGCGTCAAGTCGGTGGCGAGCTGCTGGTGGGGGCGACCCCCGTGGCCCACACTCCGGCGCGTCGGCGCACGGTGAAAGCAACTTCGGTGCCGCGGCGTCAGGAGATCGGGGCCTTGAGCTCGTCAGCCCCGGAGGCGGAGGCCACTAGTGCCGTCCTGCGGGAGTGGACGTCTTGGGGCGGGACTGGCGTCCTGAACAAGGCTGCACAAGAAGTCCACTCCCTGCTTCAGGCCCAAGGCGACGCCCGCCAGAACTACACGAAGACGTTCTTGGCGTCACGATCCGCCATCCGGGTACGCTCCTTGTGCTTTGCTTTCAATTTTTGCAATCTTCCATGGGGGCGCGCCAGCGCACCCACTGGGTGTAGCCCCCGAGTTCCGGGCCAGCTGCTAAGCAGGCAGCTCGGAACTTAAAGGTAAGTTCCAAGTGCTGACCCTTTCTTTTCTTTTGTGGATTCTGTTGTAGGATTACCACAACATTCGTGCGGCCGCCTACAACTCCCAAGTCCAGGAGCTGGCCAAGCGGACCGCCGAGCTGACTGACAGCCGGAGTAAGCACTCCATTCTTCATTCTCGCGGGGGCGCATCAGCGCACCCGCGGGGTGTAGCCCCCGAGATTCGCGCGACTGCTGAGCAGTCGGGTCGGATCTTCCTGCGACCTCTTTCTCTTTTTCCTTTTGTTGAATTTCTCAATCCTTCGCGGGGGCGCGTCAGCGCACCCACGGGGTGTAGCCCCCGAGATTCGGGCTGACTGCTGAGCAGTCGGGTCAGATCTTCCGGCAATTACTTCTTTCCTTGTTGATTTGCTGACCTCCTGCTTCTTCTTGTCTTCCACAGGAGCCAACGCCACCTTACGACAGCAATTGGGCGAAGCTCAGACCACGCTGCGCTCCAAGGAGGAGGAGGGCAGCAGGGTGGAACAGGAGCATGACCGCCTGGCCAAGCAGCTGGCTGACCAGGCGGCTGAGCACCAGGCGGAGCTGCAGAAGCTCAAGGAGGCAGAGGAGGCTCTCCAAGCCGAGTTCGAGACTCATTGCTCGAACTGGGTTGATAAGGAGAAGGCCGAGTCGGCCGGCTACGGCGAGATCGAGGACATGCTCGATGGTAAGTTGCTCTTTCCTTCTTCTGCCTGACGGTTTGCCCTGCAAGCCGGCCTCCGACTTCTCACTTCTTTCTCCTTTCCTTGAGCACAGTATTTCCCTGGCTACTCTGTTGCCACCAGCCAAGCCGTCGAGGCTCATCGCAACAAGTGGAGACTGGCTGGTGTGACAATCGCGCCCAACGCCCCTCGGACCCTTGCCGAGCAGATGCTCGCCATCCAGGCCCGTTTTCAGCCGGCGCATCGGGCTCTCCGCTGTCTTCAGAGCACGGGAGCTCAGGTGGTTTCTGCCCTCTGGCCGGGTACTCCCATTCTACGCACCGTCAGCCGGACCTCCGACTGGTTGGAGGTGGCCATCGGCCGTATCGAGGCATGGAAGGGATCGTCCGCCCGGGCGGGCGCATGTCGAGCCTTGGAGTTCGTCAAGGGTTGGTACCCTGGGCTGAACCTGGACCAGCTGGCCACTCTTCATGCTGAAATCGGCGAGGAACTGGATGCGGTGGCGTCCGAGCTTTATCACCGCCCCGTGGCGATCGCCGAGTACACGAACACCAGCGTCTTCCTCCCCGAGATGGACGAAGGGGTTGCCGAGGTGCCGCCCAACTGGTTCGGGTTGAACCCGGAAGGCGGCAAGGAATCGGTGGAAGAGATAGCCTCCAGTGATGAAGGCGAGGAAGAGGAGGATGAGGACGAGGACGGCGAAGATGATGCGGCGGATGGTGGAGACGACGGCCGGCCTCAGCCTGACCAAGTCTCAACCAATGGACGGAGTGCCGGCGAGCCAGCTGCTGCCGATGCTGACCATGCCGAGACCAACCAGACGGCCGTTCCACCGTCCGGAGCCTCGACCTCCGCCGACCCTTCTGATCCGACTGCTGCTCCTCTGGCCTAGGCGGCCAAATTATCTTTCTTTCCTGTTTTGTAATCTCTTTGAACAAATTTGTTAGACTTGCACAGTTCCACCGGTGGGGGTGTATTCAAACTCTGTTGAATGCTGGCCATGGGCCCTTTGCTATGTAAAAATTGTCTTTTGCCGATTTCCGACTTGTTTTGCTTTTCTACTCTTTTGGCTTTTTCCTTTGCCACCTTCCCTTGGGTACTGTCTTGCCAGCCGGACAACCGCTCTGCGGTCTGTGGCTAGGTTAAGTACATGGCCGTTTTGGGATGGTAAGTACTTTAGTTGTTGGCAGAGTGTAGCAAGTTAAGTTAGAAACCGGCCGGACGGCTGCTCAGCAGTCGGTCCGTGAGGCGAGGAGCCGGCTCGGCCTATGAAAATGCTTTAGTCCTTAGCCATTTTTCGTGAGGGCACCGTTTCCTGCCTTTAACTCTTGCCGGCCGGACAGTCGCTCCGCGAGCTGCGGCTTGTGGCAAGAGAGGGCTTAGGTGCCGGCACACTACTTGTCCGACTGCAGGTAGCATTCACATAGTACAAGGCGGCAAGCCCCCAGGCCGACTGGTCGTACCCGGTGCCTGGCAGAATAATGAAATAACACATTCATAGGCATAGAACTTATCATATAGATAAAAAGGGTAGCCCCCGAGTGCTCGTCGAGGGCCCTGATGTCTTAGTGCTTAATACAAAAGGTAGCGTGGCACATACTGAATCAACTGTAAAATCTTCGGAGGAGATTTGCGTTCCTTGGGCGCTGCGACTCCTTGCCCGAATCGTCTCTCTTGCGTGCTCTGGGCTTCTGCGCATTGATGAGGCAGTAGGAGTCGTTGCCCAATGCCTTGCTGATGATGAAGGGGCCTTCCCAAGGGGCCGAGGGCTTGTGCTGGCTGGCTGTTCGCTGGATCAGCCAGAGCACAAGGTCTCCCTCTTGGAATGATCTTGGCTTAACCTTCCGACTGTGGTAGCGGCGTAGACTCTTGGAAGGACCGGCTGAGTGCCACCAGCCGGCCCTCTTCCAGTAGATCGACACCATCTTCTCGTGCTTCCTTTGCCTCCGCTTCCGTGTACATGGTGACGCGTGGTGACTCAAACTCAATGTCAGTCGGGATGACAGCCTCGGCACCGCACACGAGGAAGAATGGAGTGAAGCCGGTTGATTTGTTTGGAGTGGTGCGGAGGCTCCAAAGGATGGTCGGCAGCTCGTCAATCCAGCAGCCGGCCGACCGCTCCAGAGGCTCTACCAGTCGGGGCTTGATGCCGGAGAGGATGAGGCCGTTTGCTCGCTCGACTTGGCCGTTTGACTGTGGGTGGGCAACGGACGCTAAGTCCAATCGGATGCCCTGCGTCGCGCAGAAACAAGCAAAGCCTCCTTTGGCAAAATTCGTGCAGTTGTCGGTGATGATGTTGTGTGGTACGCCGTACCGGGTGGTGATATCTGCAATGAAAGTCACAGTAGTCGGACCATTCAACTTCTTGATTGGCTCTGCTTCAATCCACTTGGTGAATTTGTCCACATCGAGTAGCAGATGAGTCATGCCGCCGCGTGCTGTCTTGAATGGTCCCACCATGTCCAACCCCCAGAAGGCAAAAAGGCCAAGCTAGGGGGATGGTCTTGAGTGTAGAGGCCGGTAGATGCTGCTGGGAGCTGAATTTTTGACACCCTTTGCCATGCTTGACCAACTCCTTGGCGTCCTCCAAAGCAGTCGGCCAAAAGAAACCATGGCGGAAAGCCTTGGCGACAAGAGATCTAGAAGCCGCGTGGTGGCCGCATTCACCTTGGTGGATATCCTTGTGGATTGCTTGGCCCTTCTCTGGTTCTACGCAGCGTTGGAAGACTCCAGTCACACTGCGTCTGACAAGGTCTCGATTTACTATCGTGTAGGCCCCTGCTCGGCGCTGCAGTTGTCTATTCACCAGAAACTTGAGGATGGGCTCTGCCCATGACGGTGCTTGAATTTCTTCTACTACCACAATGGCCACTTGTACGAGGGCGGTTGGGTGGGGAGGTGGCGGGTTGGAAACGGTTGCCGCTTGCTGCGTTGTTGAAGTCTCATGGCCGACTGCTGCAGCCCCCGGGCCGGGTTGTGGAGTCCCCGGGCCAGGTACGATCGCAGCAGTCCCTCCGCCGGCTGCTGAAGTCCCCGGGCTGGCTGCTACAGCCCCCGAGTCAGATCCGACTGCTTCGGGGAGAGCCGGCACGAAGATGGACTCAGATTCTGGAGAAGGCTTGATTGACGGCTTGCGGAGGCACTCAAGGGAAACACCGGCTGGTATTGCTTGACGGGTGGAGCCGATCCATGCCAAGGCATCTGCCTGCTCATTGTCATTTCGTGGCACGTGAAGGAACTCACACCCTTCAAAGTATCTGCTGAGTTGCTGGACGCGGAAGCGGTAACTTGCCATATTCACATCCTTGGCGTCCCAGTCACCAAAAGACTGTTGGAACACCAAGTCGGAGTCGCCGTAGCATAGGATCCGGCGGATACCGATCTCTTTGGCCAACCGGAGGCCGTGTATCAGTGCTTCATACTCGGCTACATTGTTGGAGGCGGCGAAGTGGATTTGCAATGTGTATCTGAGCTTGTCGCCTTTGGGAGAGGTGAGAACGACGCCGGCTCCCAAGCCGGTACGCATCTTCGAGCCATCAAAATGCATTCGCCAACGAGTGGAGTCCGGAGCTGGCGGCAGGTACTGGGTCTCGGCCCAGTCGACAAGGAAGTCGGCCAGTGCTTGGGACTTGATGGCGGTGCGTGGTTGGTAGAAGATGGTGTAGGGGGCTAACTCGATGGCCCATTTGGCCACCCGGCCAGATGCATCTCTGTTTCCAATGATCTCGGCAAGTGGGGCAGTGCAGACAACCGTGATTGGATGCTCTTGAAAGTATGGCTTCAGCTTCTTGGCGGTGAAGTGCATGCCGTAGAACATCTTCTGGTAGTGAGGGTAGTTCTGCTTCGAGGTTGACAGCACCTCGCTCAAATAGCACACAGGCCTCTGGACCGGCTGTGCTCTGCCGTCTTCTGGGCGCTCTACCACCATGACTGTGCTGACCACCCGACTGGTGGCGGCGGTGTAGAGGTAGATGGGCTCTTTAGCAGTCGGAGCCGCCAGGATAGGCGGCGTGGTCACCATCTTCTTCAACTGGAGAAAAGCTTCGTCCGCCTTGTCATCCACTCAAAATTAGTGGTCTTCTTCATGAGCTGGTATAGGGGAAGAGCCTTCTCGCCCAGCCGACTGATGAAGCGGCTGATGGATGCCAAACAGCCGGTGAACTTCTGGATGTCTCTCAGTCGGGTGGGCTTCTCCATCCTCTCAATGGCCTTGATCTTCATAGGGTTGCACTCGATGCCGCGCTCAGAGACCAGGAAGCCAAGGAGCTAGCTGGCTGGTACTCCAAAGACGCATTTCTCAGGGTTAAGCTTGATCTGAAACCGGCGCAGATTTTCAAAGGTTTCCTTGACGTCTTCCAAGAGGGTACTGCGCTTCTCCGTCTTCACCACGATACCGTCTACATAGACGTGGGCTTTTCTGCCGAGCTGCTTGAGGAGACACTTCTGCATGCAACGCTGGAACGTGGCAGTGGCATTTCTCAAGCCGAATGTCATGCTCAGGTAGCAGAAGGCTCTGAATGGTGTGATGAAGGCGGTCTTCAGGCGGTCTGCCGGGTTCAGCTTGATCTGGTGGTACCCTGAGTAGGCATCCAAGAAACTCAACAGCTCGCATCCGGCTGTGGAGTCTATCACTTGGTCGATCCGTGGCAAGGCAAACGGATCCTTGGGGCAAGCTTTGTTGAGACTGGTGTAATCAATGCACATGCGCCACTTGTTGTTCTTCTTCAGTACGAGGACTGGGTTGGCAAGCCATTCTGGGAAGAAAACTTCGATAATGAAGTCGGCTGCCAACAGGCGGGAGATCTCTTCACCAACAATTCTTCTCTTCTCCTCTGACAGTTGGCGGAGGGGTTGCTTGACTGGCTTGGCATCTGCTCTGACATGTAGCTTGTGCTCGGCGAAATCCGTCAGAACACCCGACATGTCTTTGGGAGACCATGCAAAGATATCCCGATTCTCACAGAGGAAATCGACGAGCTCGCTTTCCTATTTGCTCTCAAGGTTGGCACATATGACAGCGTGCCTCTCCGGGTGCTCAGGGTCCAAGGGGACCTTCTTTGTCTCCCGGCTTGAAGGAGCCCTCAGTCTCTGACTCTTTGGGTTCTGGTGACAGGTCCGACTGCTTGCCGGCCATGGCCACCACCCGGTCCAGGAGCTTCTTCTCAGCAGCAATCATGAGGGACTCGGCCAGCCGGCTGCTGGCTGCAGCACAGGCGGAGGATTTCTCATAGTCTCCATTGATCTTGATAATTCCCTTGGTTCCTGGCATCTTCATCTTCACGTAGGCATAATGAGGCACCGCCATAAACTTGGCTAGAGCAGGCCGCCCTAGGAGCACATGGTAAGGACTCTCCAGGTCTACCACCTCAAACCAAATTGCTTCACGGTGGAAATGGTCCCTGTCTCCGAAGAGGACATCTATCTTGACTTTGCCGATTGGTGAGCATGACAAGCCGGGCACAATGCCGTGAAACCCAGTCCGACTGGGCAGCTGCTGCTTCTCTTTGATCTTCAACTTCACAATGGTATCGCGGTAAAGGATGTTGATGCTGCTACTGCCATCTATCAGGATCCGGGAGAAACGAGTAGCTCGCCTCTCTGTTGCAAGGGTAGCATCCAACACCAGGGAGTAGGAACCCGGGGAAGGCATCACTTCCGGGTGGTCGGCTCGGCTCCAGCTGATAGGCCTCTCAGACCAGTGCATGAACTCCGGGGCAGCCGTAGCAACGGCGTTTACTTCACGGTGCTGCTGACGCCGGCTATGTCTGTCATTGGCCATGCTGGTGAAGACAACGTAGGCGCCATGCTCTTCAGGGTAATCATCTTGGATTGCGCCGACTGCTGGACGGGCGGCCAATTGTTGAGGGGGCGGAGCCGGCGGGCCAGCAGGCGGAGGGGGCAGTCCTTCTCCATTGGCAATGCGGACAAGCCAGTGGCACTTCCGAGTCGTATGGTTGGACGGCTTTGCACCGCTGTGAAATTTGCAAGGGGCATCGAGGGTCTGCTCAAAGGAGAAAGCAGTTAACCAAGCTGGCTTGCCACCCTTCTGGCGCTTGGGGAGGGGTTGTCCTTCAGGTTGCTGGTCCTCAACTGTTTCCACCTGCCGGCTGGTGGAAGCCGGCTGGGGAGATTTGCGCTTGTTGTCGTTCGACTGCTGGCGCCGACTGTTGTCTCCAGCCAGTGTTCGAGGAGCCGGAGGAAGCACCTTCCCAGAGGTATCCACTCGAAGCTTTGACTTCATGGAAGAGTTGGCAGTGGCGTATTTGTCTGCTATGATCAGCAGCTCGTCGAGCATGGCCGGCTCGTCGCAGAAGAGTTGGTGCTTGAGTAAGGTGCCCTCTCGGCACCCGGCGGTGAAGTACTCGATTGCTTGGACCTCGTGCACCCCTTCGCAGGAGTTGCGCAGTTCAGCCCACCGCATCAGGTAGTCGCGGGTGGCGCACAGTGAGAACTGGCGAGGCTTGGGAGGCCTCTTGTGGGTGCTGGTGATGTTGCGGACGAAGACTTCAGTGAAATCTACCCAGCTGTTGATGCTGTGGGGCTTCAGGCTGTTCAGGCAAGTCCGGGCCGTGCCCTGGAGCATGAGCGGAACGTACTTTACGGCAACGCGCTTGTTGTCGTTCGCTATGTTGTGGGCCGTGGAGTAGTCGACCAGCCAGTCTTCCGGCTTCACAGAGCCGTTGTACTTTGGCGTATCTCGTGGAAGTGTGAACCCTTTGGGAAAAGGCTCGTCGCATATGCAGGGGCCGAAACAAGGTGGGCCCAATGCGTCTTCTTCTAGCACCTGGGATCCAGCAAGGCGGTCGATCCAGTGGCGTGCGTTGTTCTCTCCGACTCCTTCTCGGTGGCCCAGCCGGTCGCCGAATGTCGGGTGCTCTATAGACGGCGGGGAAGCACGCCTCTCCCTGTGAGGAGGAGGAAGCGGGCAGTCATCCCGTCGTTCCACTGCTCGTGGGCGGCCATCTTGGTCGCGCTCGATGGTGAGGTGTGTGCGGCTGCGGCTGGCAGCCGGCTCTTTGTCTCGTCTGTCGCGGACGCCGCCAGTCGGCGTCCGGGAGGTTGCTCCTTGATCTTGGCGAGGGGGCGGGTTCTCAACCCGCTGGCCGGGATCTTCGGCGCGGTAGTCGGCTTCTTGCTGCACGGCAGCCGCGTCAATGAGCTGCTGGACGCGCTCCGTCATGTAGCGACGCTCGTCGTCCTCGAGGTTGTCCAGCTCGACTGCTGCCGCCTGGGCAGCTCGTATGTTCTCCGTGGGCGTGGCATAGACAGGGCGGTCTGCCCCAAACATGCTGGCGATGGCAGCGCCACGCTGCCGGACCGTGCCAACACGGCTGGGTCCGCCGGCGGCCGGCTTGCCGCCAACAGCGCGGTCAAACTCGCGTTGGTAGGCCTCTGAGAGGCATCTCATGGTAGCCAAATTCTTGGCGCTTTCAACGAGCAAGACGCAGCGAGCTTCCAGCGTCTCGGCGTCAGCATCTTCTGAGATGGGCGCGGACAACTCTCGTAGCGCCGCCTCGAGCGGGTCTTGGGCGCCGCCACCAGAGGCTCCATCGTGACTGATGACGAGCACCTCCGTGACAGTGCTTCCGCCGCTGTCGGCGCGAGGGAGTGGGTCCGCGATGACCACCACGTTGGTGGGGAAAGCGTCAAGGGACGCGATGTCGGAGTCGACAAGCATCAGGTCGGTGGAGCCGATTGACTCCAGGTCGGAGGCAGGCTCGTTGGCGATGTCGAGGTTGCCAAGAAGATCGACGAGGCAGCTCTCAGAGCTGGCTGCGTCCGTGCCTGGGGCGGACTCGTTGGAGAGGCAGATCTCGCCAATGAGGTCAGCGAGGCCAGCCGCTGCGCAGGCAAGCTCTGCACCATGCAGCGTGTCAGTGCCAACGCCATCGGGCGTGCCGGGCTGGCTACGCTTGCTGGGAAGGAAGAGAGTTCCCGTCCAGAACAGATCTCCGAACGATGATGCACCTAGCCCCACGGTCGGCGCCAAATGTCGGGGCTGTCTTGCGACATATGCCAAAGGATGGCTTATCATGCAGAGGGCTAATAATACGTCGCCGGTGCCAGGAAACGGGATAAGGCGCAAACATGCACGCCGGCGAATCTTACACAGGTTCGGGGCTCTCCTGGGAGATAACACCCCTACTCCTGCTCTGCGGGGTCTCTGCATGATCACTCAAGCAACAATGGTGGCTACAAGCTTGCTCCTTGAGCTGTTTCTCTAGAGGGGAAGAAGAAAAAGGCTAGCCCTAGCTTCCTCTCTCTATATGTGTGTGTGGATGAACTGGGGTCTGAACCCTTTGCATGGGTGCCCTGGGGGGTTTATATAGGCCTACCCCCTAGGGGTACAAAGGTAAATAGGGCCGGGTGTAGGACCCGGCTGTTAGTGTCTACGGTCGCCGGCTTCTTCGCCGTCCGCTGCGGCCCACCGCCTGGTGGGCCCTAGCGGCTGTCTCGTACTCGGCCGACAGGCCGCGCCCACCGCTTGCGGTTCTTACCAGCTGCTCAGCACTGTAGCGGTGCTACTAATGACACATGCTTTGTCGGGGGAGGCGTGGCTACAGTACCACCGCCTGGCAGGCGTTCACTGTAGCCACTCCCCATCTCTTCTAGTTTAATGGCGCACAAACTCCAAGGAGAGGAAGGCCGCTTGGTTAGGGGCCGGCCTCTCCCTGAGCCGACTGGCCAGGGCTCACCGCGTTCTGGCTCCTCGCTGACGGGTAGGGCATGCCGCCTGTGGGCCATACCGACAGCCCGTCGTGGGAGCATGGCTCCCTCTGACAGGGGTGATGTCATGGGTAGCGTGGTACCAGTGTCGCGCCGGACGGGAGATCTCCGTCTGGTACGACGCACTATGGCCACGCTTGGCCTTGGATTCGGGGGTGGCAGGGCATGCTGTAGCCATGCCCCGTCTCATCGTATTTATGTGGGTGTAGACTTTGAGGATGCCTAGGGCAGCCTGCTAGGAGCCGGCCTCTCTGGAGGCCGCCTGCTAGGAGTCGGCCCTCCTCTTGACCGTCTGCTGGGCTTTGCCGTCTCCTGACAGCCGGGACTAGCCGGCCGCGAGGAGGCGGTGCTTGGTTCTTTGAAACTTGAGGGAGCAGCCGGCCCCGATGTCTTCAAGCGCCATGGGGGGCCGATGTGGCTACCCGTGGCCAATTACTCTCACACAACCGGCTTGGACGGAACAACCGATGGAAACGAGGCCTGGCGTACAGCAGAATGGAGGAAACGGCCTTGTGTTTGATCAGCCACGGCCGAAATGTGATCCTGTTCATCTGGAGGGGTCTGGCGTACCGCAAAACGGAGGAAACGGCCTCCTACGGTCGAAACGGGGTGCTGTTGATCGGGAGGGGTGTGGTATACCGCAAAACGGAGGAAACGAACTTGTGTTGGAGCGCTACGGTCGAAACGGGGGTCCTGTTCATCGGGAGTGGTGTGGCGTACCGCAAAATAGGACTCCACGAGATACTATTCATCTCCACCGTCGATTGCCTCCACGGGCTACTGTGCATCCACCGTCGACCTCCTCCAGCCTCCACCTGCGACAGTTCATCCACGGGCTCCTGTTCATCCAGCCTCCACCGCGCGCTCCTCCACCGGCTACTGTTCACCAGCCCTCTCCACGGGGTCCTGTTCAACCACCCCTCCACGGGCTACTGTTCATCTAGCCCTCCACCGGCTACAGTTCAACCAGCCCTCCACGGGGTCGTCCTGTTCATCCAGCCCTCCACGGGGTCCTATTCATCCACCCCTCCACCGGCTCGATCGATCGGGGTCCTGTTCATCCAACCCCCCACCGGGAACTGTTCATCCAACCCCCCCCCCCCAACAACGCTCACTATTCATCCAGAGGCAGCATCGGTCGGCTTTAGTTAGCACTAGTAGTGAAGGAATCACTTGGGTTCAGTTAACAACAAGGGATCAATCGACCAGTCGGGTTTAGTAACGCGTAGCCTGCAGTGCAATCGCTCGGGTTTAGTAGGCGAACGTCTCGCTCGGGTTCAGTTAGAGCCCAACGCCTCGCACCCACGCACGTACGTGTATGAGAGAAACGCGCATCGCTCGGCCCCGACCACCCACCGTAACTGGTAACTCCCCGATATTTTCCTCGCCCTCGCTTCTACCATGGTTTTCTCCGTCATGGACGACCCAAAGAATGTCATGTAGCTGCGTCTCCGGCCAGCCCAGGACGAAAAGCCCATTTTCTATCATGATTTTGTGTCATGGAAGTAGCAGCCCACCACATCTATGATGATACCGGGTTTTTTCACAATTATCGTCATAGAAGTGTCATAAGCATGACAGGAAAAAAATTCGTTCGGCCCAAAATATCACGGATGTGTCTTTTTTTTGTAGTGGTACTTACAAGGTTATACCGGTGTGCAGGATGTGTACCAGATCCTGTGTTGCCGTCATGCTACGCTAAAAAATGGTTTTGCTTGTTTCAGATGATATCTCCAGAGGAACTAAGAGTTAAAGTCAGAGTTGCATAGGCGTGTAAGCTAAGAGAGCAGTAACAGGATATCCAAACATTCTCAGAACAGTGCACAAGGGAGTGATATGTGGATACCTAGTTCGAGCCGGCATTTGGGCATGCTCGCCTAGCTAGAGTCCGGGTCACTTCAGAGCCGTTGAGGGTGATGCACTGGCGTTGGTTGGCCACGTACGGATGCAGATCCCGAGCGGCAGCGGAGCGCGACGATGTGGTGGACGAGGGCGTTGGTGAAGCACCAACGACGTCGGGGGGGTGGAGGTGCGACGATGTTCTCAGTGAATTAGCCCCGGGAAGGTGGGAGACGGTGTTGGTGAACCACACTTGATGCAGTGGAAGTCGGTGTCTGTGGGGCACGTCGGATGCGGCGGCCGACGTTTCTCGTGGGAAACCACGGCCACCTATGGGGCCATGAGCCCCTTTTTGGTTCGGCGGGGGGATAGGCACGTTGCACAAAGACAAGAGAAGCGTAGCACAGCGCGATAGAGATCACACGGGTAGTTTTACCCAGGTTCGGGCCGCCGTGAGGCGTAAAACCCTTCTCCTGCTTTGGTGGATTGATAGTGGAAATGTGGTGGCGAACGTAGCGCACTTGCCCGGCAAGGTTGCCCCGGGGCGAGAGTGGCTACGCGCGTATGGGTGTATGAGCTAGCTAACCCACCATCCAACCATTTCTACGGTCGCCATGGGCTTCCTTTTATAGATTAAGGGGTCACCACAGTGGCAAATCAGTCTTTACGCACTGATTAGATAGCAAATAGTGCTATCACACCTAACTCTGCTGACTGACAGAGATCATTAAATGCGCCGTCTAGTGTCACATCACAGCGTGCCCGACAACCCTTGCTGGGCTATTTTGCCAGCTTTGCACCTGCTTGCTTGACACGTCTCAGGACGGGTTTCATATGGAGGAGTTTGTTGTAGGAAGTGGCTACCATGTGGCAAGAAGTAGCCACTTAATCACTTAGGGGCTTGACACCGCACTGATCGATGACTTGGGTCGCTTCTGAGGTGGAGTGGTGGAACCTTGGCGAGGTGTTGTGCTTCCGCGGGCCCTGGCAGGCCTGCCAGGGTGGTCTTGGGGATTGCTTCCCGGACGATCCTCGTCCTCGCCAGGCTTGCCTGCCCGGCAAGGGAGTCTTTTCCCTTAGTGGCGTTTTGTCTCTCTGTCTTTGGCTTGGCCTTCTTGATCTGTGCTTCGGTGTTGTAATCTTGGTGCTGTAATCTTATCTTCAGGCCTATGCACAGTCCGGCAACGGACCCAGGGCTTGTTGCACTGACAGGAGCCCCCGGGCCTGGCACGAATGCGCCGCTGGGCGTCATCGGGGTAGGCCCTAACTAGTGCACAGGCAAGAGTGCAGAGGTAGATCCATCCCTTGAGATCTTCTTTGCTTCTCCATTAACCCGAGCTTGGGTCAGTTTCCAGTTTTTCTGCACGTCGCGATCGTTGTGGGGCCATTCTTATAATGACCCGTGAATGACTTTAACGCATGGGCGGGTAACTGCCAATTCACTCTTCCCGCCATGACCTTATCCTAAGCCACGTATGTTGCATGCATTGAGTGGGGTGGGTAAAGGAGGCGCGTGGTGCGGGAGAGCATCAAGGCAGGGGCCCGGTTTTCTTGGATTGGTGGAGGAGGACGGTGGTTACCCACAGGGGAATCAGCCCCCAGCCCCCAGCTTGCCTTAAAAGGAGGAGCGTGGGAGAGGTGGAGGCATTCATCCTCATTCCTTTCTTCCTCCATCCTCTGCTTTCTTCTGGATATGCTGAAAAGGAGAGCCCGGGGCCGAGCCCCGTATCCTAGCTCAGAGCTGATGATGTCGACTGCTCGTGCCGATGTTCGGGGAGTGAGTCTGGTCCAGTCCCAGAGATGGCGCGGTAGGCGAGCCGTTCGTGATGCAGGAGATATCAAGCTTCCCCATTATGGCAAAGTGCTTGTCTCTTCTGCCTCGGCCATCCACCAGGCGGGGAACGTGGTACCTTGCTTGCTGTTTGTCGTCCTGGCGACCAGGTTCTCGGAGTCCTTGGCGTTCGTCTGGGGTGCAGGGCTTGGGATCATTCGTAATCCCAACACTGCCCTCCCTTCGGAACCGGGGTTGACGTCGAAGAGGAGGGCGTCTTCCTACCCGCTAAGGTGGGGAGCGTCGCACCTCGAGCACCCTGGCCATTGTGGTCGCTCGCCGTCTCTTCGGGGGAGGTGCCGGACCGAGAGGTCGGCATCCTCCTGGAGCGGTGTTGATGAAGATGAAGTTAGGGAAAACGGAGAAGGCGGGAGGCAGGCCGTCAGGTCGGAGTACGATGGCACCGATACATTCGTCTCGTACTGGCGACCTGCCGCCTCGTCCTTCCGTTCTTCCCCTCCCCTCCCCAGCACCATCATCACTGGCCTCCCGGTCACCGGGGAGGGGGCCGCTCTCTTGGTGCCTTCGCCTCCTCCAGCTGTCTTCAAGCTGAGCCCCGATGACCTCCGCGCTGATGCTCGCACTGGGGCTTCTGGCTGGTCCCGGAGGTGGTGACCAGGGCACCGCCAAGCTGCTCCTTCCGCCCTCCTCCTTCGCAGCCTCGCCACTCCCGATCTTGTTAGGCTGCGCCCGGCAGGCCATTACGGGATCAGGATGGGCTCCCACTGGGCGCCGCTCCTGTCCCCTTCTCTTCCCACCGCACTACCTGGGATAAGAGGAACAGTGAGAGGAGTTTACGGGGCACTTATCTTTTTCCTATTGGGGAACGTAGTAATTTCAAAAAAATTCCTACGCACACGCAAGATCATGGTGATGCATAGCAACGAGAGGGGAGAGTGTTGTCCACATACCCTCGTAGACCGACAGCGGAAGCGTTATTACAACGCGGTTGATGTAGCCGAACGTCTTCACGATCCGACCGATCAAGTATCGAACGTACGGCACCTCCGAAGTTCTACACACGTTCAGCTCGATGACATCCCTCGAACTCCGATCCAGCCGAGTGTTGAGGGAGAGTTTCGTCAGCACGACGGCGTGGTGACGATGATGATGTTCCACCGACGCAGGGCTTCGCCTAAGCTTCGCGACGGTATTATCGAGGTGTAATCTGGTGGAGGGGGGCACCGCACACGGCTAAAATATCGTATATCAAGTGTGTTCTTAGGTGCCCCCCTGCCCCCGTATATAAAGGAGCAAGGGGGAGGCCGGCTGCCTATGGGGCGCGCCAAGGAGAGGGGGGGAGTCCTCCTCCTAGTAGGAGTAGGACTCCCCTTTCCTAGTCCTACTAGGAAAAGAAGGGGGAAGGAAAGAGAGGGGGAGGGAGAGGGAAAGGGGGCTGCGCCCCCCTCTCCTAGTCCAACTAGGACTCCTTTGGGAGGGGGCGCACCACCTCCTGGCTGCTGCCCTCTCTCTCCCCTCAAGGCCCACTAAGGCCCAATACTTCCCCGGGGGGTTCCGGTAACCCTCCGGCACTCCGGTTTAATCCGAAACTTCTCCGGAGCACTTCCGGTGTCCTAATATAGTCGTCCAATATATCAATCTTTACGTCTCGACCATTTCGAGACTCCTCGTCATGTCCGTGATCACATCCGGGACTCCGAACAACCTTCGGTACATCAAATCACATAAACTCATAATATAACTGTCATCGTAACTTTAAGCGTGCGGACCCTTTGGGTTCGAGAACTATGTAGACATGACCGAGACACCTCTCCGGTCAATAACCAATAGCGGGACCTGGATGCCCATATTGGCTCCCACATATTCTACGAAGATCTTTATCGGTCAGACCGCATAACAACATACGTTGTTCCCTTTGTCATCGGTATGTTACTTGCCCGAGATTCGATCGTCGGTATCTCGATACCTAGTTCAATCTCGTTACCGGCAAGTCTCTTTACTCGTTCCGTAATACATCATCCCGCAACTAACTCATTAGTCACAATGCTTGCAAGGCTTATAGTGATGTGCATTACCGAGTGGGCCTTGAGATACCTCTCCGACAATCGGAGTGACAAATCCTATTCTCGAAATACGCCAACCCAACAAGTACCTTTGGAGACACCTGTAGAGCACCTTTATAATCACCCAGTTACGTTGCGACGTTTGGTAGCACACAAAGTGTTCCTCCGGTAAACGGGAGTTGCATAATATCATAGTCATGGGAACATGTATAAGTCATGAAGAAAGCAATAGCAACATACTAAACGATCGGGTGCTAAGCTAACGTAATGGGTCATGTCAATCACGTCATTCTCCTAATGAGGTGATCCCGTTAATCAAATAACAACTCATTTCTATGGCTAGGAAACATAACCATCTTTGATTAACGAGCTAGTCAAGTAGAGGCATACTAGTGACACTTTGTTTGTCTATGTATTCACACATGTATTATGTTTCCGGTTAATACAATTCTAGCATGAATAATAAACATTTATCATGATACAAGGAAATATATAATACTTTATTATTGCCTCTAGGGCATATTTCCTTCATTTTCAATCTTAAATCTGTAGGCACTTGCCAAATTTTAGTTCAAGTAATGTAATCTCTTGAATCCATGTTTGTGTCCTATAAGGTTTGTACTTGTTTGATCAGCACATTAATGAAAAAGATAAACCTTGCTGGGGACTTGTGCATGTATATGTCCATGTAGAGGTGGGATGCCTCTATATTTGAAGTAAACGAGCCCCCCCCCCCGGCAGGCTATCCTACCGGTACCCTCTGTTTTGTTGCCGGGGAGTAGGCCTACCGAGCACAAATCATGAAGAGGGACCAGCCCCTCGCTAGCCCTTTTCCATCAAAGGCCGTTGCGACCACCCTGACCGAAGCAACGTTCGAGTCGAAGGGTGGGAGCACCTAAGTTTCAAAGGGTAGCAGAGTTTCCTCATGCACAAGACCTCACTTACACAACACGTATGGATAAAAGGAAAAACTTATCTGTATGGCTTGCTAGAGACCGTAGTGCTGGCTTGTCTTGTCATCTCCTCTTGGGGACTGAATCCACGGTAGGAGCCTGTAGATTATGCAGATGAAAATGATGCCAGATGCGATATTATCTAAATGAAGACGCAATGCTCATGATATGCTTATGCATGCATGCAACTTGTCGGAGGGCCCCTAGTGCTTCGTCTATTTCTCTGTTGCTCAGGGTCTGCACCTGGCTTTGTACAATGGGTTACATGCAACTGAGGCAAGGCCTGTACGAAAGGGTGGCTGCCGGGCAGGGCCCGACAGCCGCGCCTTATGGGTAGAACTTCCGGGGATGCTCAATATTCCATGAGTTTTGCAATAGAATGCCATCTCTGGTCTCCAGACGGACTGCGCCAGGTCTGGTGACTCGTACCCGGTAAGGGCCTTCCCACTTCACTGTCAACTTGTTTGTACCCTTGGCGGACTGAACGCGCCTAAGGACAAGGTCGCCTTCCACAAAACACCGAGCATGAACCCTGCGGCTGTGATAGCAACGCAGGGCTTGCTGGTACCGTGCAGCACGCGTAGCAGCCCGGAGACGGTTCTCCTCGAGAAGCACATCATCGTCACGCCGGTGTTGTTCCTACACTACTTCATCGTAGGCAAGTACTCGAGGTGACCTGTAAATGAGTTCCGTGGGGATAACTGCTTCTGCCACATAGACTAGGGAGAAGGGAGTCTGCCCGGTAGCTCGATTTGGTGTCGTTCTGAGGGACCAAAGAACCACCGGCAGCTCATCTATCCATCGTCTGGCACACTTCTGCAACTTATCAGCTGTTCTCATCTTGATTCCGCTTAGCACTTCAGCGTTCGCCCTCTCAGCTTGTCCATTGCTTCTGGGATGTGCAACAGAGGCAAATGAGATCTTGCTTCCGAGGGCATGAACATAATGCATGAAGGCGCGGCTCGTGAACTGGGTGCCGTTGTCGGTGATGATCCAGGAAGGGACCCCGAAACGGCACACCAATCCTTTCACGAACTTGATAGCTGACTAAGCAGTCACCACCCTCACGGCATCTACTTCCGGCCACTTTGTAAACTTGTCGATTGCAACAAACAAGAATTCAAAGCCCCCGGCAGCCCAGGGGAAAGGGCCGAGGATACCGAGCCCCCAGACCAAAAATGACCATGACAAAGGGGTTGTCTGAAGAGCTTGGGCAGGCAGATGGATATTCTTGGAATGGAACTGGCAGGCTTCACACTTAGTGACTAGCTCGACCGCATCTTGGAGGGCCGTGGGCCAATAGAATCCTTGCCGGAATGCTTTCCCAACCAAAGCCCTTGATCCAATGTGGGAGCCGCACATGCCTTTGTGTATTTCTGCCATCAGTTCCATTCCTTCTTCCCGGAAAATACACTTCAATTTCACACCGTTGGTCCTTCTTCTGTATAGTGTGTCATCGACAAACTGATACATACTGGCCCTCCGGGCTACTCTTTCCGCTTCTTCTTGCTCTTCGAGAAGTTCTCCGGTTTGGAGGAAATGGACTATGTGCCTTGCCCAAGTTGGAGCCTGGGGCTCGACAACGAGTACTAGTGGAACCTCGTCATTCAAGGGAGCGCTTACCTCGACCGTGTTGGCAGTGGCTCGGCAGGAGGGTGCAGCTCGGTAATCGAAGAGGAGTTGTTTCCGGCAGGGTCCCTGCAGGGAGCCCCGAGGGGTTCTACCGGGAGAGGCTTACCGGAGTCCAATTTCCTTCTTTTCTGGGCCATTGTTGCTGGGGATACGGAGGGCTGAGTCGGATGTTGAACAAAAGTTCCTGGTTCCACAGGAAGCTTCTGGGCAGCGCACTTTGATAGATGATCAGCAATGCTGTGTTTCGCACGGTGTTGGGGATATTACCACTGGGCGTAAACCGGCAAGGAGAGGCCGGGTTAACCCCATAAGTAATTCATTATATCTGAAGCCCATGAAGACAGACGGTGACGCTTTATGAAGGCCCAGGGCCCAGAGCCGGTTTAAGGCCTATAGACATAAACCGGTGTTGATATGTAAACTTGTGTTGTAAGATAGAAAGAGCAGAGACCGAGCCGGACACATTTATGAGCCGGCCTCGGGATTCTGTAAACCGACGGGCGTCAACCCATGTATATAAGGGGACGACCCGGCGGCGGTTCAAGGACAACAGATAACTACTCGAGACTCAGGCAAAGCGTATTCGATCCCTGGTCATCGAAACCCCAGCAATTCCATCACAACTAGACATGGGCTTTTACCTTCATCGTAAGGGGCCGAACTAGTATAAAACTCTCTTGCGTCCGTTGTCCGCTTTAACCCCTTTAAGTTAACCCGTACGATGGCTCCACGACTAAGTCCTTTTCCTAGGACATCTGCCGTGACAAAACCACGACAGTTGGCGCGCACCGTGGGGCTATCGCACGATGGTGTCAAGTTCTTGGAGGGCAACTTCGAAGGACTCAAGGGTTACGCTGTGGGCCGGATGACCAAGAGTCGTCGCGGCAAGCTCTACATCGATGATGCAGGCTGGGGCCCCGAGGCCGGCTCAATCGAGTACAGGTACCGGGTCCCCTTTGGTGGCATACACGTTTTCATTGGCAAGATCGGTGAACCGGGCCCTGAGACGGACATCTGCACTGACCTCGTCGAAACGGCTCAGCATGCGAGATCTGCCCGGGTCAAGCCTGTCATGAAGTGTGCCTTCGTGGGAGTCATCCATGGAGGGGAATCTGAGGATAGATCGGAATCTGGTGGTGAAACCATCGTTTATTCCGGCGACGAGTCATCGACCGGAGAGACCGAGTCGTTATATCAATTACAAGATGGCCAGATTGGGGGCTGTTCCGATGGCGACAGTATTCCGGACCCCTTTGATCTGCCAAACCGGGTTGCGATCTTCATCGCCGGTACGCAACCGGCTCTCCACTCTTCGACCGCAGCAGCGATGATTTCCGGATCGGTAGCGGCAACAGCGGCCGGGGCAGGAGGCCCTATGCGACCGCCAGCTCAGGTTCTATCTGATTTGTTCGACGTTGGCAACGCTGATGGCGGAGGTTAACCCGGCGGATCAGGAGGCACACAATGCGGAAATCGCGAAAGTGAAAGATCAGATCACCCAGGCCAAAGCCGACTTGGCAGCTGAGGATACTAGGATGACCGCGGAATGGGCCGCTTTGGATGCATAGGCTTACCAGATTATGCTGGATCAGAGTGCGTCGAACGAAGTCCTGAAGAGGAGGTACCGATCTCGCCTGCCGCCGGTTTATGATGCTAGAAACCTCTTTAACACCCCAGGAGCAGGGACCAGTAATCCGCCGGTGGTAAACCGGGCGGAGGCACCTGGAGCAGGGGCGCCGGTTCAGCCACGTTTGGTGGATCCACCTCGTCAGAACAACATTGTAACACCGCATGTCCCAATGCCACCGGGTCATTACTCTAACCCGATGGACAACATTGTCGCTGCCGCTTCATGGCTGGCAGCCATCCCGATCGAAGGCGATTCTCCGGCGGCGGTAGAGACGCGTCGGGTTAAGGAGCTTCTTCAGACAACCTTGGTTCAACAGGAGGCTTATTCATATAGTCGCGATCAGATTCATTCCACTCCCCGTCCAAGCCGGAGTTACAGCAGGCGTATGGATGAACCGACAGTATCAAGCAACGCGCGGAACCGTGATCCGCCCCGTGGCAATAACCCGGCGAGTGGTGCTGGTGATGCTCAAGAAGTGGTGGACCGGGCTCGGGCACGCAGAGAGGCCGAGTTAGCGGCGCAGCATGAAGCCCGTCAGCTTACTCCGGTTCATCCAACCACATCGGTGGAACCTGGAGTTACCTCTAATTCTTTGGGAGTGTCGTGTCTCGTCCCAGCGTTGTGAAATGTGCGCCTGCCCAAGGATTTCAAAGGCCCGCGCAAGGTGCCGAATTACACCGTCGATTAATCCCCTGAGACATGGGTCGAAAGCTATGAGATGGCCATGGAGATGCTGGATGTGGATGATGCGGCATGTGCGAAATACTTCACCATGATGCTAGAAGGGACGGCCCGCACTTGGCTAAAGAGTTTACCAGCTAATTCTATCAGGTCATGGGCCGAGTTGAGAGCCCGGTTTATCCAGAATTTCAAGGATACATGCAAGCAGCCCATGTCAATGGTGGACTTAGCTGCCTGTGTCCAGGAGGAAGGAGAGTCAACAACCCATTGGGTGCGCCGGGTTTCAAAGATTTTGCATTCATCGGACCGCATCAACGCTGATACCACAGTTTTAACATTAGAAGGCAATTGCCGGTTTGAACCCCTGAAGTTGAAGTTGGGACGGCTCAAACGTCATTGTAATTGTAATGCCCACGATGCGGCTATATCTCCCACGTGTTGAGGCACGACTTAGAGGCATAACCGCATTGTGGTTTTGTCGCAAGAAGGGTCATCTTCACACAATCCCATGTAATGAACAAGAATGGGATAACGAGAGTTGGCTTACAATCGCCACTTCACACAATACATAAATTAATTCATACATCATCCAAAATCCACACATAGACCGACTACGGTCAAATCCAAATGAAAATAAGATAACCCCAAATGCTAGATCCCCGATCGACCCAACTGGGCTCCACTACTGATCATCAGGAAAAGACACATAGTAACGACCACGTTCCTCACCGAACTCCCACTTGAGCTCGGTTGCGTCACCTGCACTATCATCGTCGGCACCTGCAACTATTTTGGTAGAATCTGTGAGTCACGAGGACTCAGCAATCTCACACCCGCGAGATCAAGACTATTTAAGCTTATAGGAAAGGATGGTGTAATGAGGTGGAGCTGCAGCAGGCACTAAGCATATATGGTGGCTAACATACGCAAAAGAGAGCGAGAAGAGAAGCAACGCAACGGTCGCGAAGCTAGAAATGATCAAGAAGTGATCCTGAAACTACTTACGTTCATACATAACTCAAACCGTGTTCACTTCCCGGACTCCGCCGAAAAGAGACCATCACGGCTACACACATGGTTGATGTATTTTAATTAAGTCAAGTGACAAGTTCTCTACAACCGGACATTAACAAATTCCCATCTGCCTCGGAATCCCGGTTTACAAGACATTTCGACAATGGTAAAACAAGACCAGCAAAGCCGCCCGATGTGCCGACAAATCCCGATAGGAGCTGCACATATCTCGTTCTCAGGGCAACACCGGATGAGACTAGCTACGAGTAAAACCAGTCCTCAAGTTTCCCCAAGGTGGCCCCGCAGGCAGCTCGGTTCGAACCAACACTCGAAGGAGCACTGGCCCGTGGGGGTCTAAAATAAAGATGACCCTCGGTATCGCGAAAAACCAAGGGAAGTGTAGGTGGTAGGTGGTCAAATGGTAAAACCAAGGTTGGGCCTTGCTGGAGGAGTTTTATTCAAAGCGAACTGTCAAGGGGGTCCCATAAATCACCCAACCGCGTAAGGAACGCAAACTCAAGGAACATAATACCGGTATGACGGAAACTAGGGCGGCAAGAGTGGAACAAAACACGAGGCATAAGGCCGAGCCTTCCACCCTTTACCAAATATATAGATGCATTAATTAAATAAGAGATATTGTGATATTCCAAAATATCCATGTTCCAACATGGAACCAACTTCAACTTCACCTGCAACTAGCAACGCTATAAGAAGGGCTGAGCAAAAGCGGTAACTTAGCCAAACAACGGTTTGCTAGGAAAGGATGGTTAGAGGCTTGACATGGCAATATGGGAGGCATGATATAGCAAGTGGTAGGTAGCGCAACATGGCAATAGAACGAACAACTAGCAAAGCAAAGAGAGAAGTGATTTCGAGGGTATGGTCATCTTGCCTGCAAGGTTCTCAGAGTTGTCGAAAGCTTGATCCTCGTAAGCGTACTCAACAGGTTCCTCGTTCACGAACTCGTCTCCCGGCTCTACCCAAAACAAGAACACAAGCAAACGGAACCACAATCAATCACGGGAAATGCTCAAGCAACATGATGCAAAACAAGTATGATATGCAAGATATGATATGCGATGCATATGCGTGCTCCGGAAGAAAAATGAGGAACAAGGCAGTAACTTGGCAAACCAAGCATGCCACCGGAAAGATGAGATGATTTCGGTTGAAATCGATATAAAGATCACCGGAAACGGATGCACGGTTTGCAAATGGCAAGCAAAACAAGAATGACACGATTCTACGATTAATAGTAGGATAGCACTTAGAATACAACAAGTAACTATGCTACAGCAGTCCAACATAGCAACAAAGCATATGACAGTAATCTACAGGAAATGCTTGACAAAAGATGAACACTGAGCTACGGCTACATTACAACATAACAGGTTCAAACAAGCATGGCAAAAGTGCAAAAGATAACAGGTTCGCAGACTTAGTGAAATTACTGGACATGGCAGAAACAGTATCAGGTAGCCATGTTCAGAGCAAGAAATCAACATGCTACAAGAACTTAACATAGCAAAACAAGGCATGGCATGAATCTACTAAATGCATAGAACAAAAGTCCCTTACTGACCATGACCCAAAAGGAACAGAAGATATGTTGGCAGCCATGTAAACATAGCAAGTTTCGTTAACAGGTTTCAGACTTAGCAGAAAACAGAGCATGGCAGAAACAGACATTATGAGGGCACCTTGGTGAGCTTGATGCACTCACCAAAAAGAAATGAATGACAAAACAAGCATACCTTCAGCAAGATGGCATGTTTATGAAGCTATCCGTGGCAAGAGCAAATACATAGCATGTAAGAAATAACTACAACAAGCTTGGCAATATTGAATATCATGTTAACAATCTACCAGAATTATTTCTTAGCAAAAGTAGAGCAAGATTACGACATGCTATATCACTCCAGAATTGCAAAAAAGGGAATGGATGGGTAGAGCACAACTATATCTACAAAACATCCTTACTGAACATCTCCAAAATAAGCATGGATATCTCTGTAGCCACATGGATACATAGCAATAAAATAACAGCAGTCACAGACAGCAAAATTACTGTCTGAAATCAAAAACATCACGAAGCCTAGTTTGCATGCTTGTGCTAGTCACCACAGAGATCACAAAAATACATTGCATACACCTCTGTAAAGATGGCATGGCATACATCAAAACACATGTAGAGCTCATGCCCATAAGATGCACAGATTAAATGCAACAAAAATAACAAAACCCTAAGATCTGATAAGTAACAGCAGTTAACAGCATATAGCACTCTTGCACCAGAGATTTGGGCATCACGATGGACTGAAATGAACATGGCATAATGGAACAAAATGAAGAGTATCTCGAGGCGAACATTTCGATATATTACATGCACGAAACGGAGCTATATGCAGAGAGTTATGATGCAATGAACAGAGGCATGTATTGTAAAAAATATGGGACTTAAGAGATTTCGGGAGAGAGAAGTCAACCTCCGGTCCGAATGGATCTGGATCAGGGCGCCGCCGAGGTCGAGCTGCCGGAGTCCCTCGCCGGAGAAGAAGGGGCGGCGACCGGAGAGGAGGGAGAGGAGCCGGCGGGGAGGAGGAAGACGGCGAGGCGCGGCGAGGAGGAGCGGGGCGCCGCGGGCGAAGGACGGCGGCGACGAGGGAGGACGGCGGCCGTGCGAGCGGGTGGC